>NC_086351.1:17016982-17316982 GCF_036324505.1 Eleginops maclovinus | reverse complement strand
CTTCAGTCGTCTTCAACCAGTTCACGTCCGATAGGCCAGCATACTGAATGTCCTAAAGAAAAGAAGAAAAACAGTAAGTTGGATTCCTTTATGGCATTGTCCGAATCCTAAAAGGCCTTAAAAATGATGAGTATTAATCACTTCCACTGCCTCAGAATCACAAGAACAAGGGTTGCATCTCCAAGGTTGCTTATGCTTCTGTGTCACAAGCCCCTATGTCAGCATCCCCACAGCATTGTAAACCACCTTGTGTTTCGCCTTTTATTTTTTATTTTTTACTAAACATAGGGCCAACAAAGCTCACACAGAGAGAAGGACAAGACTTCCTCTTGCAATCACCGGGAGCTTCCGCCTCTCCATGCCAATACTGCCCAACCCACTGAGGCCAGGAGCCATCATGAAGCAAGATATCCTCAGCTGAAGAACAACACGCAGCGAGTCAGCATTTCGCTTCCACCAGAGCACCATATGGTCATGACTGTTTGGGCAGTGTGATGCTTGTATGTATTTTTGGTGTGCTACAGGACAAATCAACAGACCACAAGCATCCCCTTCAGCATGATATATTCTACCTAATGATACTAGGAATTCATACGGTGTCTAAGCACCATGCAAATCCTTCTGCAATGACGCCTTGGTGTATGTTACTTAAGTGCACAATAGAATGAAAAAAGGCTTCCCGAGAACACTGTCAAGTATGTATACACAACTCTCTTTAGCTTAGCAACAATCACAAAGGAAATAGTTAGGCATTTTTGACATTCCTATTGCAGGACAATTGATTATTTTTTCCTGTCTTATGAAAACAGAGTCTAGAGTGGATAACTTGACTCACAATGGTGGCTTCTTTAGCCAATATCAGCCAAAACAACACAATTAACTCTGTGTGTGTGTGTGTGTGTGTGTGTGTGTGTGTGTGTGTGTGTGTGTGTGTGTGTGTGTGTGTGTGTGTGTGTGTGTGTGTCATTGATAGGAAAAAGGCAGGATTTCAACTTTAGTAACCTTTTCCCAGAAAAACTTACTCACTGTAGTTTGAGGATTTTTTGACATCACACTAACAACATTAACAAAGTAAAAACTCTTGGAAATAATAACATTCATGCATTTAATGTTGAGCTAATTACTTGTTTTTGTTATTGGTGCATCTGCAGATCATTCTCTAGATTACCTGACTAACTATTTGTTTATGCGTTAAAAATAGTATACATCTGGCATCCAGTTTCTCAAGGTGTTTTCTTTACATTTCCTGTGACCCAAAACCCAAAGATATTCACTTTATTATGATGTCAAACAAAGAAAAGCAGGATTCTAGAAATATATATTTAAGAATCTATAGAGATATTTACTGCCTTTTCTTTTTTCTTTAGGGACATTAATTATTTAAAGCTTCAAAAGGAATAGGCATACACCTAGGGAAAAATAATGTGACCGTCCTGCAATAAAACCTTTCTTCATAATGTTCTGGATTTTATAAAACTTATTTAGAGCTGTGGTTTCATTTTTATAATGCTTTCCGGAAGATGCTATCGGTGGTGCCATGTGACTTGCATCATATAATGGTTTGGACAAAACAAATATATAAACTGGGATTAATATGTGTTAATACATTCATTTTAGTATATGACATCATCTTCAGCCATCCTGGCAATAGGACCTGTATATTCGTATAACTTAAACACGGTAACTTATACACACCACTAAGTATAAGTCAGTAAAACAATAAAGTGATCAGAAGGTTAGTTGCCTTGCATCAATCAATCTGTGCCAAGCTTGTGCCACGTGATGCCAGGACAAGACTAACGGAAAATGTCCCACCTAGGGGAACACTTGTAAACAGCTGATCTTTGAACTCAGTTATATAACCTCATAGATAGTAACACAGATAAGGTAACTCTACAAATGTATAACTAATTAGCCTAACATATCTGACAACTGTTGACAGCACCCACCACCACCTAAGAATAGCTCTAAAACATAATCAGCTATGGACATTAATGACATTAAAATGTAACTGTCTGCGTAGCGTGCCACTTGTCACTAAAGTCCTCCATGTAGGCCTTTCCCCATGTTGTGTAGTGTTTACCATTTTCGCTAGCTCAAACAGACAGCAGCGTGTTGTGTTATGAACAGTCCGTGATAACGCTTTGTTACATTTCTGGTTAATGACAACAATAACCAGTCAACTGACCTTAGACAATGTTCGCTACAAACCATTCCGTTTGTTGAAATGGTATGTTTCAACCAAAATACTAAGTATTCCTCGCTAGCTGGGTGTTAATCACAAACATAAAAACATCATGACGCCAGTGTCTGCGTTGGATAACGTCAGTGCACACGCTAGCGGACCTGCTAGCAAGCTAACAGCGCTGCTAGCCAATTTAGCTAGCACAGTTGATAAACTCACAGTAAACAATGAGTAACAAGTATTCAGACTTACACAGACGGTACACCTCGCCGTGGTAGACCTTAACTTGTTGATGATTAGCTGCCACTCGCTAGCACAGTGAACAGAGGCTGCTCTTGTTAGTGAGGTAATCCATAAATAATGTGAGCACGAACCAATGATGTTGCTGTCAACTCTTCGTTGACTCTCTGCTGGCTGCTACACGGGTTGCCAGGTTTCAGCACAAGCTCCAAAACAGGCGGGGATAGAAAATGGCTCGTTTTCCGGACAGATTAAACTATGAAAGATAACCACACTGACGCGATTATTTGAGTTGTCCACCCTAAATTTATACTGTCGAAGCACTCTGGACAGATGACACACACTATTACAAAAAG
The DNA here is from genome assembly GCF_036324505.1 of Eleginops maclovinus. Classification (NCBI taxonomy): domain Eukaryota; kingdom Metazoa; phylum Chordata; class Actinopteri; order Perciformes; family Eleginopidae; genus Eleginops; species Eleginops maclovinus. The sequence goes on along the minus strand of NC_086351.1, from coordinate 17,314,201 downwards.
TGCATGTTTTTTTGTGTTTGTTCGTTCTTTCGGAAGCCCATTGTGTCCTTTTCCTGTTAATCACAAAGGCTCAGAATTAGAAGCCAGGTGCTTTCTGATTTATCAAATGTAGCCTGCAGGTTGCAATATACAATAAAGACGAAAAAAAAGTGGTAAAGAATGTAAACCCTCCATTGTATAACGGTAGATTGTACTTTAACAATAGATTGACGTTGAAAAATAACTGCATTTTAATGTTGAATGCACTAAGGGACCATACCAAATCAACAGGCTATAGTGATTGATTTTCTTTTAGCTTTGATTACATTACAATGCCACTAGAGTGCGACAAAGTCCATGGAAACAAATAATGTTTTAACACGGTCATGAATTTGTGCTTTTTATCACCTAAACCACCAAGACCCATTTAAGAAAGGCCTAAACTAGTATTGGGTTGGACTATGCATTTGTTTAACATTTAACCAAAAATAAGTCTTATTGTTGATAAGTATATAAGTAATTCAATTGGCTTTGCTCGAATCACACTCCTTTGCATATGCCGCTTCTTTATGTACAATAACCTAATTCAAATGTAGACTTTGTTCATTCATGTATCAAACAAATGTATATAATACATGTGCACATTACCCCATAATATATAAAGGATATTGAATTCAGAAGAACACATATGCCTTTTATTATCAAATATCCAAACATTGCAATGAAGGTATATACAGCATATTACCTTTACATTTTATGAGTGCACCAATTTCATATTAACAGGCCTCCAATAAATAATCTGTAAACATATAGCATCAGTGTAAAAGGAAATGCAGTAATGAATGTACACTGAAACACTCTTAAAAAAAACTTAAACAAATGCTTTGGCACTTTCAAAACTTCAAATACAGAGTTACATAAATGAGGTGTTGATCAAATATATTGTTCAGGTAAACAGAAGGACAGAATGGATAGAACAAGCACACATGGGATGCTTATTGTGCCTCCCATGCCCTTTAACCTTTGATGTATTTTTTTTATATGAACTTGATTATTCTCATTTAAGGTGGCAGATGAAGAACAACCAAAAAGAGAGACAAAACATATCAGAGAGAAACCATTCAAGGGTTTGTATAAAAGGAATAGTAAGCTGCCATGCTTTTGGATGAGGGAGCATCTTTGATATAGGAACTACTGTTGATGGCAACAGAGACCAAGTCCTCACACTTAATGTCGGAGCTTGAGTCCTCAGTGCTGGGGCCATTGAGGGACAGACGCCTTCGTTTGCAGGCCGCTGAGTAAGAATCCGCCTTGTCTAAGGACAGAGCTGATGGCTGTGTCTCTGTCCAGGAGGAGATCAGACTTGCATTGCCGTTCACCTCCTCTTCTATCTGTGCTTTAACTTTGTTTAAGTCTTCTGAAAAACCAGTGGTGGCACTGGGCCTAGGGGACCAAGGCAAGCTTGGAGAAACCTTCCTCTGGTAAGCTGCTCGGGACCCCCAGCCTGCAGACATGGTGGTGAAAGGAGAGTCTGGGTAGTAGCTGAGAGCGTGGGATGTTTGCATGGATAGGGATTTGATACCATAAGGAAGCAGGGAGCTTGAGTATTCCCCCTCATATGGGGTCAGATCTAGCTTGTTGCTGGTGCTAGTGTTGTTTCCCCCTTGCTGCATGGAGGTGACAAACCACCTCTGAGAAGTGGCGTCCTCTGCCTGAGGTGAGAGGAGGCTGTTTGTCTGCGGCACCGCTCTTTCGCTGTTGTAGTAGCGATTCTGAGGGAGGTTATTGACAAATTGGTCCTGGAAGAGGGGCTGCATGGCGTACCGGGCCCCAGGGACAATCTGGTGTGCACGGGGAGAGCTGGTAGGAGATGGTGTGAGGCGGTCGTTTTCTGGGGCTGCGTACATCCTGGAAAATACATGTACGTATGAACTTGAGGTCAAGGAAGTGCAGTGTCTGGGTGAAAAAAATCATTGTTTAAAAACACCTTTCAAAATGATTTGGTAAATTCACATCATACAACAGATATTAAGTTGGCATATTTAAGATACCTTTTACAACAGTGTTTGATTCAATAAACACTGAAATGTGTGACAGTAAAGTAAAATACTCACGAATCGTAATTGTCTCTGAATCCTTTGGCAAAAGGGTTGTGATCAATTTTCAGCTGCGTGATCTAAAGCAAAGCAAAATGGAAGGATACAATTCATATTTATATGTGAAGATCAGCAGAGAATAAAACGTAAAGAAGCATCATGCAGTTACATGCCTACACAGAAACTTCATGTTAACGTTAGAAAAGGTCATTCAATGTTGAATTTTAACAAGGGAATTTACAAATAGATCAGAACAAAATGTAAATTGTTGTAAAACGAGGATTTTATTCGAAGCAATAATAACGTCCTATAGTAATTTAAGAAACATATTTATGATTGTTTTAATGCTTACATCAGTGTTCTGGTAAGCAGTGACAGCTATAAACTGGTTCTCTGGAAAGGTGAAGCTCTGAGTCTTCGCGTCACTGCTGATGTCCTCCACCCCATCCTCCGTCACCTCCACAATGTGCAGCCTGGGCTGGTACTTATGCAACGATTGCAGGACAACCATCTGCATGTAAACAAGATGAAATTCAATAAAACCATTATTTAAAATAAAATAAAACGTTAAATGATTTTCTAAACACACTGAATTAGTACAAATAACCTACAAATGGTTTGGCGAAAATAGGCAAATTAATTTTCTTAATTTCTTTCTTTTAAAGCTTTTAATAGCTTTGAAATACACCCGAGTGTGATAGTGATTTTGTACAACTATTAATGGGTTGCATCCAATGCATTATTGATTTTAAAAAAAACGTTTTTACTTTAAGATGTATTTAAATAGAAAAACGTATTTCATTCAAACAAAAATATTTGCAACATTTTAAAACAAATTATATTTGTTAATTTGACATACCTGTGAATTATTGAGATTGGTTCCTTTGTTGTTCGTGAGTTTCAATTTGCTGAAGGAGATCTCTTGTCTCATCCAGTGTGCCCCGGTGTTTGGAGACTCAGGATGGATATACACTTTGTTTCCTGAAATAAAGAGATTACATTAGACTCAACATTAGAGGCACATTTAGGAGTTGATTATGTTATTATATATATTGTCATTTTGCACATCTCATTTCAAAACTACTCGTAAAAAAATATGCTAAGTTTGAATCCAATTAATTATTCAAATAAGAAATATTTTATTTTCCCCCTTTCACTTATATCAAAAGTTGTTGTTGTTGTTGTTGTTGTTGTTGTTGTTGTTGTTTTTCATTTAAACGAGATAGCTAGCCCTTGAATCTAAAATCCAACACAAACACCAATTCAACATCGAACACAATTAAATGTTAACTGTTTCAGTACCTTGGCTGCTGTTGTCTGCTTTCCCACAGGTCACCCACTTGCCACCTTGAAATCTCCAATGGTTAGGATCCGCCAGCACTACCTCCACAAACACGTTGTAGTGCGCCGTCAGGTTGAGACCAGCTATGTTAAAACTGAGGAACGGGAACATCCGTCTGCAGACACACAGCAAAATCCAACAAATTACAGAAAATATAGGCATATAAATATTTTTTTCACAAGCAAATACAGGTATAATTAATGAAGAGGCAGGGTACTAAATCCCCATGAAAATTAAAAGCACTAAATATACACACTCCTTATCCTCCATCTCACCTGCCCTGCTTGGTGATTATCATCTCGGTCTGGTGCCGGTGGAACTTGAGCCACAGTGGCCGGTTGCAGAGGTACACCTGGGCCCTCATCCCCGGGCCTGTGGTGGGTAGATTTAAGTTGCTCAGAGCCGAGCCTGGGCTAGTGTAGGGCGGGTAGATGCAACCGGGGCTCTGTCCGAGCTGGTAAGCCGGGCTGAAGTGACTGCGGCCGGCAGAAGAAGGGGGAAACCCCGTCGAAGGCAGCACGGAGCCCAGGTGGAGAGATGAGGAGTACCTGGTGGCGCTGGACGGGGTGTACACCGTCCCACTGGGGGTGTACGGGATAAAAGAACAGGGACTCGGTGTCTCTTGGCTTTGTTTAGAAACAGTAGAAGGGAGGTAGTATGATCGGTCTGCACCCATCCTGTGCTCTGTGTAGCTGCTGCCAGCAGCCGGGTCCTCTCCGTCTACAGCCGGAGACTTGCGCCTGTCCTCCGCTGCCTCCTTAGAGGCGAAGCTGTTGCTCTCCCCTTCACCGCCGAGCATGGCTAATTTGTTGCCTTGTAATAGAGATTAGTTGTTTACTTCGATCCCAGTTGTGTGTCTCTTTTCCAGGGGTCTGTGATCATCCACACTAGTCTAAACACAGAAACATATTACATGCAATTAATAGCAGCCCATGCAGGGGTCGGTTACCTGGTTCAGTAAGAAAGGCCTAAACTAGTGCCAGACTGGCAATGTGAGTATTAAACGAATACAAAGTAATCTGTCTTCAAAGGAAAGACATTATCACATATTCCTGGGTGATTCAGGGTGTGGTCGCATTTCAAAATTTGAACTGTTCATTTTATTTTCTTCTTTTAAAAATCACTGACGTTATGAACAGTAAATAGAAGAAAATAAAATAAACAGTTCATATTAACCATAGTCTTCCCTCTCTATTTGTCTTTTAATTATTTTTCTCGTTTAAAATCAGACGAACATTGTTAATATAATTGCAATAAAATTAGCCACCGTGCCAGTAGGGTGAATAGTTCAGAAAACTATACATGTGTAAGCTAACAAAAAAAACGGACCAAATCAAAAATAAATTAGAATACTTTCAAGGGTTAAACCTCCTAAAAATGTCTCATTAATCTTATGACACATTATATGATTTTTTGGAGTAGCTTTGTAGTGTAAATCTGAAGTGAAAGATAGCTTGAAGTTCTTAAAATTCGTGCCACATTTTAAATAGTGAAATTTAACCGCAAACATTTTAGTAACACAAATTGTTCTTATAATTGTCATATTTTACAAGATAATCACACATATTTATGAAATGCTATCAGATCCGTATTTATTATTTTATAAACACACACAAATACATTTCAAAATGTAGAGACTTTCTAGATAACAGACAGAATGCTGTTAATCCCGAATTATTATGCAGAGATAATGAATTAGCATGCATTCAATCCTGAAGCGACTCTGTGTCCCAACGGGATGTCCGACGTGAAATAGAGAAATAGCCAATTATGTTTCCATTTGAAGAAACCTGTGATGTTGGTTAGATCAGACAGTTCGGCATGAGAAACGATGGGAAAAAAAGTGAAGTATCCTACCTAAATAAATAAAAAATAAACACGTGTATATGCAATAAAGTGTGGCTCAATTGCCTGTAAATCAATTCAAATCATTTTAGGTGTATTTTGGGGCGATTAAAGTTTACATTGAATTCCATTTCAATTTTAAATTGATCAAATGTTTCATCGAAGGTACATATTTTACAAATATATAAACTTACCAAGGGAAAATGCCTCCTGTTCTCGTTTGAAAATCAAGTTCAAGCGAATAATTTCAGCTATAAAAACTTAAGCATCATCAATGCACGAAATAGCCTGCTCATCTGAGTCCATAGCAGCACAGGACAGCATGTTGGAGTAAAAGTAAAGCCGGAGTCATGAGGAGGATGCTCTGAGAGGAGGATGCTCTGAGAGGAAAGGCGCTCTCTCTGTGTGGCCATAAAGCACAGATAGCAGCCTATTATCAGATTCTCATCTGGTCTCCAGGGGAGGGGCATCACATCATTGCCAGGGTGTATAAGAACAAGGCTCTTCCCCAATTCAACAGTCTCATCTTCCTCAAATGCAGAAAAAAAAATTACTCTCTTCAGGGCTTAGAGAGTTCCTTTAGGGGCCTGTAGTGCAAAGTGTATGATTAGATAAACAAATAAAACGTTTAAAGAAATAAAATTGTAATGTTCATATATCTGGAAGTTGGTGCTGATCCAGCTACACGATTAAAGAACTCTTTGTTGCATTTCTTTTTTAAATAGCCTCAAAAAGCACACAATCAACAGCATAAGAGTTGCTGCTTATTTACATTTCAAGGTAACTTAGAGATAGAAACTCTTGTTACTGAACTGGTTTGCTTCTCTGGGATTTTTCCATGATGGTCTAAAGAGACTTAAAACTTATGGTAAACAATACACATAATTAAATGTTATTTTAAACATCCATCTGAAAAGGACAAAAACTGATCTCTCACTACAAACCTGTGTTTCTTTGGTTGATCCCCAACAAAAAGGTAAACTGCTGCTGATAATGAATTGTTGCCCCAATATACACATACCTCTGTCACAAAAGCACAACAAATTCACAGATCATTAGGGAGCCTAAAGGGACTCATATCAGACTCTATTTGATTCTTTCTACACAGTTCAAAGGGAACCAAATTCAGACTCCAAATGATGCTGCATCACTGTGTTAATGGGGCACTTAAAGCCCAGCTCTCCTCTCAACACCAGATGATGCTCTACTGCTGCTGCGTTCTTAGGAAAGTTTACATGACAATAACAGTGAAAGGATTATTGAAACAGGTCACCACCTCTGAAATAAACACACTGCACATCAAACAAGACAAATCAACTATTTGGGTAAACTGTTTTCACAGCAAACAGTCTAAAGCTAATACATCTATGCTGATTGCACTGATAAACTCAGTTGTTTGATTATTTCAGGAAGTCATGAATATATAGTGGGAACTAACTGTGCACAAGCAGTTTTAGTGTTCCTAAATTTACTTTCAAATTACATCTTTTTCCCCTGCTTCCCCAACACCTACTGTATGAGAGGATCTTTGTGCTATTATTCTTAGAACATTTAGTATTTATATCTGTATACATGTGAATTTGATCAATTGTTCACTCCTCTTAGTTGGATTGAAATCCTGGCACAATAAACTCTCTTTATTCCTCTGGCTTTCTCTTTCTTTTTACCTCTAGCTTTCTCTTTCTTTATCTAGCAAATTAGCCATCTGAAACAAAAACACATTATGATCACGTGCATCGATGGTAAAAACCAGTTAGTCAGCAGTGAGAAGGTGTCAAGTTTTGAAAAGTTCCTATAAGTTTCTGCAGGTTCTGCATTGCAGGGGCTCCCACACTCTCACACATTTTCTGCATTCACTCACCTTCAGAAATATCTTAAAGATCCCCCTCCAATCAAAATATGTCTATTTGACTTCACTTGGATGTTGTGCAGGATGATGTATGTGCAGTTTGACACTGTTTATCATTCATTTAATGATGGGTGAAATGTATTATGGGCCCACGTTGAATCTCAAGATAGAGAACGGGTATATACAAGCCTGATCCTGACATATAAGTGTGGAGCCAGTCCGATATATCACTTTACAGAAGCCTGATAGCTCCAGTACACATACACTTAGGATGCATTCTAGTGTTAGGCATTTTACATGTTGAAATAACTAATATATGTTCATAGGATTGTCAATGCTGAAGACAGGGTATGAAATTCAAGAAATTTGAATGATGTAGTCAAACTTCTTTGTTTAAAATAACACATATTTTATTCAAACAAAAGCATTTTATCAGTCTTAAAACTTGTTAGAGGTTCTTTAAAACATATTTCCAGCGTTTTATTGATTTTAGTCTGGGCATATGGGCAGAATAAATACTATAGCTCTTTGTGATGTTAAAAAATATACAAGTTCTAGCTTAAATATCCACAACTTTTCACCAAAGATATAACAGAAATCGTTTATGCTAATATGCTATTAGGTTATTATGTGTTTATTGTTCAGCCTGTCTGCATGAGGGTCTCACTTGTGTCTGTGTCACGCTCGATGAGCAGCTTTCCCTAGCTGTGCCTGCTTTTTGACACGTCTAAAGGGCTGTTTCTGACATCTTGCCATCCTGACCACTGTGCTCATGCCAGGCAGGAGGAAAAAGCTGGTGACCTGGCCATAGCCGCCCAGCCCTAGGCCACTGCCGCCCTGCAGGCAGCAGAAGGTCTGTTGGTCTGAAGCCATGCCAGGAACTCTGCCCGCCGCAGCTTGTGATGTCACGACAGACACGCTCTCAGACCAGAGATCTGATTGGCTGTTAGGGTTTGCCTTTCTCACTTCCTGGGAAATGCCCTCTCAATAACATACAGGCATACAAACCTAATTAATTACCACTTTAATTGAATGTGATCTCAGCTTTCTGTTCGGCATAGCTGATCAGCTGCCTTCATATAGCACACAGAAACCCAGAAATGTCCTGCCCTCTCGTGATGTCATTAGCATACAAAGAGAATTATTCTACCCTACAGCCCATATGAACATTTGTAATTCGAATTTAACATTGACTTCCTTTTGTTAGTTAGTTACCATTGCATAAAATAACAACTTTAATTCGGGCAAAGTATTTTTTTTTCCTCATCAAAAGTTCTTCAAGCTCTGATACAAAAAAAGTAGAAAATACATTTATAAGGTAGATAATGCACATACTTATCTGAGTGTAACGACCTATCTTCTAATATATCCATTTATATGTAAAAAAAAGTATCTTGTGGCTGTTTAATAAAGGTTTGTCTTATCTTATAATGCTCATATCATAACCACCTCTGGATAAACAACTTTTAAACAGATACCATTTTGATTCTTTTTTCATGATAGTCACAAATGACTTTCTTACAGTTTTAAATGGCAGAAGGTGAAGGCCTCTATAGCGACCCACTTCCTTACCCCCCTCCCACCCAATACTTACATTTATGGTTTGGTCCTACATCCTGTTAAGAGTAGCAGCAGGAGCGGACCATCACATTTGGTGCTCAGCGTGGGGGCGGTTGGTGAGCTGTCATGTTCCAGCTACCCATGGAGATACACTTCTGCCTCTCTGCGAAGATTTGGTGTTTTCTCATTTGCATTTGCTAATGAGATCCTGTTTGCATGACTTTATACTGGAAGGCTATCTCCCCGGTTATCTCTCGACAAATACAGAAGGCGGGTGAAGTCCTATTTATTTAACCTTTATCAACCAATTAGTCCCATTAAGCTTAAGGAGCTCTTTTTAATGAACGATCTGGCCAAGTGATGCTAATTGAAAAGTAAACGTGTAGGCCTTCTATAGTTTCAAATTTGATGCAACGTTAGGACATCGTTGGCAATCTGAAGTATCACCTTCGTCACTAAGGAGCAACAGTTGTAACAACTTCACAGTGGTATTGGAAAGCTCTTACGATTGCTTTCAACAAAGGCAATGAGCAGAGTCTTGTCTAGTCTTTGACATTCCTTCAAAGCAAAAGTACAACACTGCCTATTTCTTGTTTGTTTTTTAACTGTCTTTGCTACACGAGAGCATACAATTTCCCTGATGATCAAGTGGCTTAGCCCGCCCCTGCCAGTTCAACCCTCTCACAACTTCACACGAGAGATTCATCGTCCTAGAAGCTTCCCTCAGCCAAGACCCATGACTCCCCAAATCTCTTTTCTTCTTATTACAGAAGTACCAAAAAGGGCCTGTTTAGAGCACTTCCTCGTTATCACCCAATCTGTACTGTTAAGAGTTCCTGCCCACCAATCTGCCAATCTCAGCAGCCCCACTTAAATCAGTTACATTTTGATGTCAGGTCACAGTCAAGAGCCTTGATTAAAACCAAGTCGATCCTCCGAGACATGAACACACCATTAAAAAGCTTTAAAGGAGTGCTGAGGTTGAGGTAGAAAACAAGATGGAACATCCATTGCACCCTCTGCTTTATTTACATGGTGCTGCAAAGTGAATAAACTTTGATCAAAAGTGTCAAATATACTCCCCGCCGAAGTGCTTCTAAGCAAACCATCACATATTCACCACCACAAGGATGACATCTGATTTCAATGTAAAGAAAATCCCTAGAGACTTTGATTCAGCATGACATCTTGTTATTTAGACGATACTCTTAACTAGGCCAAATGTCCCCCTTCCTATTACGGTGACTACCCAGAAAAAGACCTAGCATTTTACCGTGTTGGTTCCCTCGTCTTGAATTATTATTATTTTGAATAGTTTACACTGAAATAAGGTCTTTGGTGTGATGACCACAGCCATGCAGGGTAAACAAATTACATTGCACCCTCACTTCTACTAGTTTACCTCATTTCAGTTGCAGTAAATCACAACAGTTAACACTACCAATTGGATCTAAATGGTAACCTTTATATTTGCTTGTAACTTGACATTATCTAGTTTATTTTCACACATTTTAGCACAGCTAACACAAGTATTTGTTTGTATTAATAACTTTCTTTGTCTTTGAGTTACATTGAGCCTTTAGGGAGGTTACTTCCTGGTTCAGCAAAAGGTGTAGCTGAGGGCTGAGGACTCTGCAGGCAACCAATTGGGCCACATTTGGACAAACCATATGCTTTCATGTCAAAGGGGGGATTTTGGTGTTGTCAGTGTCCTTTTGTATTGTATTAATATTACTACTAGCCCTTGCTTTCGATTTGGTTTGGCCAAGCCATTATGTTCCTTGTTTCTCAGGAAGATGAGATAAGATAAGAGGTACTTTATTCATCCCAAATTGGGAAAAAATGTTTTGCTGTTATACTTATCAGTTATTTTCTGTTGACCTTTTTTATAGGCCTAAGTATTAAAGATTCTTGGTTTATAATGTATTGTTTGAATTTTTGGGGGAATAAAAGACCCTGTTTCGCTAAACAAATCCTGTTTCCATACTGATTGGTCGCTAACAATGGTTAAAACGCCCTGAAGAGGTTTGCAAGTTTTGTTCTACGACATAAAATATGTCAATAGATCGTCCACTTTTGAATATCCAAATCTTCTATGTATCATAAAAATGGTTGTTGCTAACAAGTAGCTAAATGACAGTACTAAACTTCATCACGCTGACATGAGTCCGCCTTGAGTTAAGAGGTGGTGATGCGCAGCCATGCGACCGTCATGCAGTTAGCTTATAGCATTAGGTAAGCTTTTTATTTCTGCTAATTGCATTTAATCTTAAAAACTCACAAAGTGGTGTTAATATGTGAAGATTATCCTGCTGAACAAAACATTTAAAGTATCATAAGCTTGTGTTGGCCACAAAGCTTATTTTCTGCAATATACCAAAATCCAATGGGGAAATCCAATTTATTTTTGTCGAGGGACCCCTTGCGATTCAAACTTCTGAGTCTGGCCTACATAATACGTCATCACTGCACCACTCTATCAATAATAACTAGATCGACAGTGTAAACTTACCATCAAAATGGTAACCCAGCCATAGAAAAATTGTCTGTGTTGTTTCGAAGAGTGTCCCTCTCTCTAGTGAGGTGGAAAGAATATATTCTGCATTATGTCCTCTCTTTGAGCCGGCAGGCAGGACCCTGAGCATGTTTTTTTCCCTCATATTGGGAATCTGCTGACTGTGGTATCACATTATGATTAACAATTTAACTATGATCCCCCTTCTTCCCATTGTTATTCCACAGATGACTGGGAGTACCAGCGAAATATCAGCGATGGCACGCAGGCTTCATTAGATTCATTGATTGATTTATTGTTTTCCATGGTTGTAATCACTTCCCCCAAGGTAATTTGTAAGCTCTTTATGGTTCAGAGGTATAAGCCTGAGAGTTAATTAATCGGCTTTGTTTAGAAGTTTGTAAGTAAAAAATGCCCGTATGAGTTGGTAACTGTTGGGAAGGCAACAGTCCTAGAATCCCTTGTTTACCACTACAAAAGATCAAAACTAAGCAGCTAAACAGACATAATCATCTCTGGAGGATTTCTAGATCTTATAAAATGTACCTTGATCCATATTTACCCTGTTAATTTTCTTCTTGTCAAATACAAATTCAGGATTTTGTCATGTTTCAGAGGTCACTGATTGCATTTTCTTGGAAATAACTAGAAACAAAATAATTAAGTTAGTCAAACTGACATAATGAATACGTTGAGACATTACATCGTTTGTGGTATCTTAAAATAAATATGACATCCCTTCCATCCTAGAACCATTTTGTGCTTTAATTATTGTGTTTGACACATACACACTATTAGTCCAGAAAAAAATATAATTCAAAATGTTACCAACCCTGAATTTGATGATTCCAACCGCAGAACCTCTGATATTGTCTGGCCCTTGTCAGTCTTAATTGAAGTCTTGGCTTGTTTTAATGAGCTTTTCAACGGTATGTGAATGGGGACTGCTGTTTATGGGTTAAGTGCATCTTAATCAGAGCTTTAATCCAGTCATTAACAGAGAAACATGAGGTGTTGAGAGGAGTGGAGAGAGGTTGTTAATTGAGAGCCTGCCCCCTTGCACTCGCGTGTGTGTGTGTTTATGTGTGAGTGTGTCTGTGTGTGTATGTTTGCTTACTTTAGGAGCATTAGGAGTTATGCAGGAGTAATTAAAGATATTAAAAGGGGACATTTTATACAGTGTAAGGACAAAAACACACTTTCCTTATATTTGTACAACAGGTCCACACTTGGTAGAATAAAAATGCAAAGGATTTTGAGCATGAATAAGGTTCCCTCTACGGTGCTGCCAAACCAAAAATAAAATCCGCAAGAGAAAGCATTTTAAATGTTCTTTATTTCAGACGATACATTCATATTCTGACGAAAATATACCACTACTGATAGTAAAATAGATTGCTATTGTCTACAAAACACAACTCCTCCCTATGCACCCTATTGCTCAGCTGTCACATTCACAGTTTTTCTCGCTGTATATTTTAGCACCTATCCCCTGTGTGTCCTCCGTACCCCCACTCTCTTTCGCGCGCGCGCACGCACGCACGCACGCACACACACACACACACACACACACACACACACACACACACACACACACACATTGCATCATCCTTTGCAAGGTGTATTTTTCCCTAATTCATTATAGACATGCACACACTTACTGACCCTATAAAAGCACTGTCACTTTTTTAGAAACCTTTAGTGTTAGTCCTTTTCTCAAAGAGGATCATCGACAAAAACACATTTCAAAAAAGCCTTTTCATATTGTGGTGGTGGAACAGAATCTGAGCAAATGAGTTTTAATAAATAAGTGTTCAAACATATTTCAGTCTTTACTGAATTGGTTTAGGTTCTAAATCTTTCTTTGGAAAACAGAGTTAAGTTTTGTGCGCATTGATCTCGGCTAATATATAAAAAAAACGTGTCTGTAAATCTTCAATTAAGAATTAGGAATTTAATATCAACTTGAAGCCCGATCCAGACCACAACCCTTGTGTCTAACACATACTGTACATGTGGAAATTCTGACAAATTTCAGTTTTTTGCAACCCCTTGCACATTATGTGAGTGTGAGTGTTTGTTAGAGAATTATTCAAAGGTGCGAAGGACCTCAATGACAAGTTGAACACTGCTAGCCAAGCTTGAACTCTCTCAAAGCAACCACACCACCCTCCCTGTGAGAGTGTGAAAACATTTACAGCACGAGATACTTTCACCCAGGTCAGCGGGTCACAGACAAACACATGCACGCACACACACACACACACACACACACACACACACACACACACACACACACACACACACACACACACACACACACACACACACACACACACATACACACACACACACACACACACACACACACACATAAAGGAAAGAGAAGGCAGCCCTCTTCTTGCTTGAGGGATGCATTTCATCAAATGACATGAAGAGGAGCCGAAGGAAAGGAATGTTGGGAGCAATAATGATGAAGATATCTGAGCATTGCATGCAAAGAGCAAATATTAATCCCGTTGTATCTGCATACTGAAGACTTACTGATTGCAGGACTCAGATTGAATATAATGGTGTCTGGACAGTGCTTTTGTATATTTTTCAAAGTCACAAATGTAATTTACCTGAGGACACACACTCTCACACAAAAACCTACACACACTGATGCACTTTGTTACTTCTGAGATGTTATAAAAACATGTCTTTTAACCATTAAAAAAATCTATCGATCTTGTGCTTTGTCTCCCGCACTTAATGTTTTATTTTCAGTCATAATGAAAAGACTCCCCGGCCATTTCTTCAGCCTATTCTTCATTTGGAGTAATTATAGATGGATGGTAAAAAGATGTTTTTCCCCTTTCTTTTCTTTTCTCCTTCCTACCTATCTTCCTCTCCCCCGCATGCATTCAGAGGCACTGCATTCTTATTAGGGACATGTCTGAAAGGCTCCCACAGCATGTGGTGTCCTCTGACCATTCGCTATGGCTGCTTTTTGTTGGCATTAACAAGCCAAGCAACCAAGGACAGCTTTTCAACAGGTACAAACTTTTCCTTTTAGATAATTAACCGCATTCAGACACTCAGCACATTGTAGGCAATGTGGGTAGAAGCCTAGAGAAGATCATATTCTAGAAAAGAAAGGGGAGAAAGATGGAGAAAAAAAACTTGATCAAAAGACAAGATGTTCTCTTTGGTGTTGTTTAGTGCTAGTGGATTCTATACCAAACCCCTATTCAAATAGTGTGGTCTTCATTTCTGCTCTCCTCGTTGTCCTCGCCTCTGTCCTCTTCATCTTTTCATCAAGATGGACCATGTAATGAGGGAAAACTCTGGTCATTGTAGAGTGGTCAAAGGTTTGCTGCCTTAATGAATGGGAGAAACACAAGAAGGGCTGAATGCTCTCCCTTGACGCTGTTTGCCTCGCCGCAAAAAAGCCCCGGGATGCCTCCTGAAGAAGTCCTCCTCTATCCATTGCCACCTCGTCTCTTGTTAACAGGGCCATAAAGCGAAGGCAGAGGGGGAAAAGTAATTTTCTTCTCCTGTCTCTCCATTCTTTTGGTGGGTTTCTTCCACTTTTTGCTGTGCACTTTCATAAAGCTTATAATTACCTTGTCGAGAGCCCCTCAAGTGAGAACGAATGGGGTCTTTGTAGCCTTCTCTCTTCAGCCCTCTCCTGTTTCTGGGAAGAAGGAAGTCATATTAACATTTGGTCTTCCCCTTTTACAGATGCAGTGAGAAAGCCAGATGTGCCTCCTTTTAAAGAGAGAACCCTTTCAACAAGTTAAATTTACATTTTACTGAATCTCCACTGAGAAGTCAGAACAGGATAGGAGAACAATGCAGAAACTAGGAAGTTATCCAACTTTAATCTCATTTACTCTACTAGTGCATTAATATTCTATACGAGACAAAAAAAGTGCTACTTCTCCTTGCTTACAGTATTGTTATTCCTGTTTTTTCAAATGTAGAAATCCCCACAAAAGAATGACACATCCACAAGCTATCCAGGCATGAAAATAGCAACATATACAGTAGCAACCCTAACCTATGCAGCAGAGATCACTGATTTAGGGTCTAACTTTCCCCCTTTATCATCAATGCAAATCAGGCCTCCACTCACCCAGCCCTCCCTCGATGCCTCTGACCTCCATCCCCAACTCTTCCGGCTGATTACTCCTAATGTAATTTTAATTAAAAACGGTGGTGTCAAAGGGTTTAGCCTGCCTGAGAAGCGGGTGCAGATTGTGGCACAGTGGCACACCCCTTCACTTGCTTGAGAGGAAATGCATCCTGACATTGCTTGGGTGGTGCCAACATGACTATAAAAGCAAACGAGCATGTACAGTATGTATGACCCATTTGGATATTGTATACTGTTTAGGAATAGTAGTGTTTGTTTGATATATGTTTTAATTTGGGGAGTACCATTTTAATCAAAGTGTATGTATATTAATTTGGTACAACCCTATGCTGTTAATGCTTTGAATCAGGTTTGCTGGAGTTAGTTATTATCATCATAATTTAAAAAGAAACTAAATAATCTTCTACTTCTGTAACACATGTCAGGTCTGGTTGAAAAGCTTTATAAAAAAATGGAAAGGCTGAAAGATTGCTGATATTGTAAACGTTTTGGATTTGTTGGAAGCCATGCTTGCTTCCACCGTTAAAATCCAACACTCATCACCACGACTCTTTCAACAGAATATTTACATATCTTGTGTCAAATAAATCAGAACAAAGGTCAGCTACAAGAGAAAGTGATTACGCCAAGCTGTGAGTCATTCTAACATCAAAATGCACTAAGTTGACATTGACTAGAATTACTACTGCCAAATTTCACAGGGGTGACCTGCGTAAGGTGCCCCGCAGCATGACTCAACAGCAGAGGTCTGACTGTAGGTGTGTAATCCCCTCACCCGAGTCGTTGGATTATCTGCTCTCCATCGACCCTGAAGAGGCTCCCCGTGGCTCGGGCTTAAACACTCTCTCAAATCTCATCTCCACGCCCCATCTGCCGGCCGTACGACGTCTTGGAAGACACAGAGCTGGAGGAGTGGGGGACTGAGGCAGCACAGCAGACGAGGAAATCAGAACACACCTTCTCCTACTCCCTGGCTTGAGAGGAGCCTTTACAAAAACAGTCTGTTTCAGTCAGTATGCTCATCAAAATCACTTTCAGGAACAATTAGTTATTCAATTCCTATATGTTAAAATCAATCGTTCTCATCATAAAATCTTAATCATCTTTGCTGTGACAAGCTTCGCTCGACTTTAACATTGCTTTAGGGGATTATACATTACTTTGCTTATAAAAAAATATACCTCAATCCTTCACCAATAATTGGTTTTATCAAGACTTATAAGTGCAAGAAGTGTCAGTGTAAATGACCCCTCAACATTCTCTGACAGGGGCCATGTTCAGTGGACAGTTGGAGGAGCTGGTGGTTGTCCCTGAGCAGTGAGGCATGTAGTAAGAGGGTTTAACTTCACTAACCTCCTTCTGCCAGGTTCATGGGATCCTGCTGCTCGGGTAATATTGGATCAGTGTTGGGAGCCCGTGCCCCTGCCATATAGGCCAGCACGATACCTGGGGTAGCGAGCAGCTTCCACCACAGAGCCAACTGGACTTGATGCTTGCCTTCTTCCTCCTAAGACATACAATTTACAGCTTTTTTTATAATGTATTTTATGGATTCTTCCATTGCACAAAATAAACATTTGTGGGAATACGTTTGCTGGCCTGAAAATCAAAAATACTGTAAAGATTTCTGACCTTAAAGGCAGAACTTGCAGGATTTACTTGCTGTGAATAAAACACCAAAATGCAATTCCTTCAGAGACTGATTATCTGGCATTGTAAGTCAGTAAATTAAATTAGTTAATTAATTAAAACCACATAGTATACATTTCGGATTTTGCATTACAAAGATTGGTTTGTAAAACTAAATACCTGTCATTATTAAGTAATCTGATTTTCCTTGTGACTCCTCAAAATGCTATTATTTTCATTTTAACATATTTCCTAAACCTAGGGCATTAATACCATGTGTCTTAATTTGAGATTGTATCAGATATGTCAATATTGTGGTTTCAACTATGAGTTTAGTCGAAAATACTTACTGGATTTCTTAGACATATTATTTACAAAATAAAATATATTTTGTAAAGTTTAAACATTTTCCTCAGATTTGGCTTTATAGTGGTTATGCATTCATTTGTACGCGCTCTACTTAGCTCTGTCATTTAAACTTGGCTAGTGCAACAGTTTGGAAAGATTTGCAGATATTCAAATCTGCGGATGCCCACCTGGTTTCAGGAGGGATGGAACAGAAGAGTGCGCTGTCTGGGAGGTGTTTGGTTGGGCTTGTAGATGTGTGTCCATCTGTTGTATGTGTCTATATTCTGGGGAAGAACAAAAAAAACAAAAACATGTGAAGTGCACACAGGTGAGGCCTGTGGAAACTGTTGAAGGAGTCTTTTTTTTGTAGAAATCATTGTTTTTTTCTTGTTGGCTTTTGTAGATGAAAGGAATGTACTCCTAGGTAAAGTGACAGCTTTATCGCTGTAGGGTCAGAGAGCCGTGAGAACTTCAGGCAGACACGCAAAAACTAAACTACATCCCCTCGGCTGGTGGTGTGTGTGGGTGAGTGTGATTTATGAAGGCGCATTGGGTGTGTATGTGTGGTTTGGATATGGAGGTGGATAGCTTACGCCTGTTTCATATTGTAGTCTATAGTCTAACAGGAGGTGCGATACTGGTTGCTTCAAGGTGTGTGTGTGTGTGTGTGTGTGTGTGTGTGTGTGTGTGTGTGTGTGTGTGTGTGTGTGTGTGTGTGTGTGTGTGTGTGTGTGTGTGTGTGTGTGTGTGTCTGTTAGGTGTACCTGTCACTTTGACTGAACAGGTGGGTCCTCCTTGCATGATACAGACAGCCTAACCTCTACACTACTGACTGTGGTCAGGCTTAGAGACACGACATGCAGTCTGTGGCCGAGGCTCACAGACATTGTGGCTGAATGTTGCTGTAGTCACATCAGAGTATTCTTTCACCACCATTATGGTCTTTTTCCACTAATGCAAGTTGCTTCAAATAACAGATTTTCAAAAAAGAATGTCTTCTTGCATGTGAATGAAAAAAAGATTTATTGTTGTCATCCCACATTTGACCTCAAACAAAATTATTAGTAGGCTACAATTAAAATCATCATCATTATTATTATTTATCATTATTATTAATTTGGATTATTATAATCATAAAACATATTTTTAATTATCATTATAAATGTTATTATTATTAGTATTATTAGTATTATTATTATATCCCAGTACTAAAAGGGATGAAATGTGTAGTAGTATGGGTCTTTTATGAATGTTAAATGGCAAGGACAAAACAATTATCTAAACTTAATTTCTCATCAGAAAGGACCAAGAAGCTGAATCCCCCGCTTTCTATAAATCCGTGTGTGAGTCTGGGATATGTAGTTTCTTACGCTGCGTAACTGCGTCAGCGGAAGTGTTTTGACCGTATGAGAGGTCACATTGGGTTTGTTTTGTAATGTTTTGAGAATCAGCACTACAATGGAGGCAACTAAAACAGGTATTAAACATTATTGTTCTTCTCAAAGTACGGCGTGTCCTGTATTGTATAGCTTCAGCTAAGTGTACACGCAATGTCGATCTTCACATAGCTTTATTCAGCCTCGTGCATTCAGGACAGAGTAGTCAATGTTATGTGGACTCGTGTAGCTAACGTTAGCTAGCATACAATACAATTGTTTACCCCACCTTACGCACGTAATTAATACATTATGTTTTGTGTATCCATTAGGTTATATGTCCAGTACCTATGCAATTATAGTATAAAGTGCATTTTATAATCACTGAACGTGGTCTTAATTAGTGTTGATGAATTGCAGCGATGACACCAGAATGTGTCACTCGCGTATTCGTGTAGTAAAGCAAACCGCACTCAATATGAACACAGATTATTATATTCCAACCATGGTGGTGATGGTTTACCTGTGTCTCTGTTTGCTCTGCCTTTCTTAGATGAGATCCAGCTGAGACATGTGGAGACAGATGTTCTTATCCCCAAAATGATGAGGGAGAAAGCCAAGGAGATCTGTGTGGAAAAAGTTGAAGGTGTGTGTCTGTGTGTCTGTCTGTGCCATTGATAAAGCACATATTTTCCTTTAAAAAAGTCCAACTCAATAAATAAAACTCTAGTTAAAAATTACACACTTGTACAATCTTCGAGTGTACAGGTAACAATTAACAATTCAAAGCAGACACTTTAACACCTCTAAGCAGCAATAGATCAGGTTTATTTAAATATATAAATAAGGTGTGGTTAAGCAGTTCAAAGTTATTGACATTGTGGATAATGGCTCACTAGCCCTCCTTTGAAAAATTGCCTGTGTTTTTTCCTGCTATGGTGGGTTAAATTCTCTTTTGTGAAAGAAGTTCAATGAGTATTTATTTCACTGAAAAATAATGGTCTTACCACTGGCATCACAGTAATATTCCAAAAATATATTTGATCTTCAAAAAGACCCTGAGACACTTTCTATTTAATTAATTAATATTACTTTGCTACTATGATAAATTAAAATGTGTGCTGAGAAAAAAGGCCAATTGTATTAATAAGGGGAGACAAAACATAAGCAACACTTGTCAGTGTAAGACTGTAACATTCAACACATTTTTTGCCTACAATATGACCCCAATGTGGATTAAAACACCTGTCTAAAATTAAAACATTGAAGTTTCAAAAACCTCAACATCAAAATCGTCATAAAGGTTTATTTTAGGTAGATTCATTATAGTGTTGTACCTAATACACCAGCAACTGAGTGTATACGGGATTATAAATGCATGTATTTGTTATGTGTATTATGGAAAGTACACTGCTTCAAACTGAATGACTATATTTTCCAGAATATGACATTTTAGGAAAAGGCAAAAAAACTAAAACCATGATGCTTGTGTATTAAGAGTAAGGACTTGGTCATACTAAAGCCGTTTTATACTTAGCATGTGTGAGCAGTTGGTTTCAAGTAGCTAAATAGGAGAAGTTAATTGACAAGTAATGCAACCCCCCAATAATGTTTAGTTTATAGTTAGCATTTTTTTTCCTGAGGTACAAATTGAACATTTTGGAGGAATGTAAAACAAAGAAATGACATTAAAATGTGTCGCTACAAAACTCACTTGCACACAAAAGATTTATATCCAGTTAAAATGATTATTATTATTTTCATATGGTAACTTCAAAGTCTCTTCATAATTTGGACACCTGTAGGCCCCGGCCGTGGCGCGACTGGCTGGGGCACCTACACCGTACGCCGGCGACCAGGGTTCGATTCCCGACCCGTGGTCCTTTCCGGGTCCCACCCCGACTCTCTCTCACACTTTCCTGTCACTCTCCACCGTCCTATCCGATTAAAGGCAAAAAGCCCCCCAAAAATATCTTTAAAAATTTGGACACCTGTATATCATAATCTCTAAACCTTCAGGAGACAGTTTGGAGTTTTTTTTTTACCTATCATCAGACCTTGTTTTTCCTTTCTCTTTTAATCTTTTCACTTTTTTTGGTGGAACTGTTTTCCACCACCATTAACACCCAGAGTCTGTAGTTTGTCTGAATCGAGCAGTAGGCCATTTGGCATGACAACCTGTTGCCACATCATCTACTTGGAAATGCTGCAACTTTGCTCACATTACCCCTGTTCACAGCAGCAACGCATCAGTCGCGATGATTGTCTTATGTGGTTTGGTGAAATTTAGCGGGGTGTATTGCTCAAGCTGGGAGACGGTGCACATGCATCCGAAGATGATGGGACAGACAGTGGCTGTGTGGGTAGTGGAAACCCCCCCCCCCCCTCCCCCCCCCTTCACATTACCTGCTTCTCGTCCCTCTCATTTTCACACCTCCATGTTCGCCCTCTATCAATTCATTCTCTAAAACCAAAGAGCATCTAGTTTTCCTGTGTGATCTGCCTCCGCATAAATGTTTCTAAGCCCCCGTTAGTTTCATCTTGTAGGGTTTTTTGTTGAATCTTAAAGGTAATACAGACCTGTACGCAACATCTTTATTTCACTTGATCTGACTTTTCCTCTTATATAGATGATGTCTTGTAATGTTAAGTGTTTAAAAATCAACCATTTAAACAAGCCACATACCAATCGAGCAACCTCTTCGGCATTGACATTAGTTAAGGTTATGTTTTTGCTTTTATTTACAGAAATCTATTTTTTAATAAATTGTCGCGATCCCCTCATCTAAAATATGGAAGGAAAAAAATGATTCAAATACAAATTTGACAATACTTTACTTAAATTGTTATTCCGAATTACTTAAATTTCCCAAATAACACATTATTTATATTGTGTTTTATCTAATATATATTAGAGGTTCACACTTGTTATCTTCCTCTAAAGGTCCCACTCCTCCCTACATATTTTATCCCGTAGCTTCTGCTTTTTTCCTAACTGCCAAGCTACTTCTGCATCTTTAAAAATGGCAAACATCAGTGTCTAAAGCAAAGGTGCCATCACGCCTTTCTTTAGAAGGGTCTTTTCAGACATGAAGCTAGTCCTGTATGTCTGCCTTTGGTGTAGCTGCGCTCAGAAAGGCAGCCCTCTGCAGCCGCTATCAGCACCATGGGACAGGGATGAGGCTTTCGCTGATTAGATTAGTCGCACTGCTCTGCTTCTCTAAATTGCTTTTCAGTTGTTTTTTTCACATTTGCATCCTGATGAAAGTGTCTGTGTGATAACCATACTGATGCCACTGATAAAGGTATTTATGATGTCAGTTGTGTGAAGGGGACTTGGCATGGGATGGTGGTGTTTTTTAATTCAAGTCTTGAGAAAGAGCTTGCCAACAAGGTGAAGACTCTGCTCAACACCTTGTTTACAACTAGGACGTTTTATCTGGAATACACCGCTAGCCGGGGCATCATGTTGCTGATGCAGCCTTATGGAAGAGCTTTTTATCTTTATCCCATATGCCCCTTTTCCACCAAACCGGATCCGATTCAAGATCCGATCTTTTGCTTTTCTGGCGCTTTTCTGGTTCTAGTCTGTAGCACCCCTTGTGTTTCCACCGCTCAGAGGCCGAGTAGAGCTCAAGTGGAGCTGCGTCATTGCGTCATTGTTTGCGTCACGATGTAACCGTTTACACCTCTTATGACTGATTCATATTCACTGTCTGACTGTCAACAAGCAGCTGATGCATACCCCCCCTCCCCATAAGTGGATGTGTTTCAGTCTGAATTGACGCTGTTTGGCATCACAACACTGTTACGAAAGTGTCTCTGGCACAGGTGATGTTAGCATAGCAAGTGAGGCTACTCCGATTATCTTGACTACTTTGCTATCCTATTGTGGCATAAGCCGTTTTCTACAGGCATATTTTACCGGCGTAGTTTTCATTATGATTTTACTTCTGATGGCAACCTGTGTAACCCATGTGTTGATTCCATCCGATAGCAATAATACAAATCAAGAGGAAAACGTCTGCCTGCTCTTCCCATTGACCAATAACAGAGAACGGATGGTGATTAAAGTAAGGTAAAATAAACAGCATCACACTGAGCCTGGTTAGTGTTGCTTGACTTTATAAAGTGTGTTTTTTTATAAGCGTGTGGTCGCGTTGTAGTCACTTTGCTCAGCAATACTGCTTGTTACAACTTGTACTCGCCATGAACTGTTATTGCTCAGGTTAAACTCCCCTCTCCGAACTAAGCGTGACGTATTGGTTCGTATTGGATCTTGGATCTTGCCGGGCAGCCGAGTGGACCATATCTTTATCGGCTCTGGCTCCAGCTCCAGCCCCGGCTCCGGGTTGGTGGAAAAATGGCAATAGATGACATGTCATCAGTGCTTACTGCGTATTTCAGTTGTATACCTTTTTGAATTACTTGGCAAACTGTATATTGGATATTGACTACGATTGGTCAGAGGAGATTAGAACCTCCAACCTTTTTCAGCACCTAGCTAAAGAAAAAAAAAGTGTGAACACTGTGTAGCTGGACTAGGAGCCAGCACAAAGACGTGGAGCCTCAAAGTGGAGAGGTAGGGCTGATTGTCTTGTATAAAGAAGTAAACTCAAGAAAAACCTGCGGAGAAATGCAGGGGATAGCAAGAACTTCAAATAGAGACCCCCACATGGTATTTATAGCAGGTTGACAACACGTTACACTTGTGCCATGTCTATAAATAGAGATCTACATCTATGTGCTGTGTATATTCCCGACTTAGTTTGCTACCACTGTCAGTCAGGAAGTATTGAAACGTGGCCTATATTTAATTATTGGGGGTACAGACATGTGTGCAAGTGGTGGGCTGACCGTTACACGGTCAATGTGGATACAGGGCAACCACCAAAGCGACTTCTCAGTTCACGCCTTGTTTGAACCAGGAAACATGGTTTCAGTTAGATAAGGGCGCTGCAGAGTGACCAGGTTCCTTCTTGTGGTGGAGGACCCAGTGAAGGCCCATATTTGTTTGCTTGTGGCTACTTGTTTTCTTTTCTGGGCTTCTACTCTAGGATCAAATAGAACAAGGTGGAATGCTTGCAATAATTGAAACAATACTAGTTATGTTTGTGGCTGTTGTACATGTTGTTCCTCTGCTAATTTCCCCATCTCTCTACCACCTCCCTCCAGCCTTCAACCACTGCTGCAAAGACGCGGGGTTCCTCATGGTAGTAAAGTGTCGAGAGCAGAACGCAGCACTGAAGGAGTGTCTGATGATACAGTGAGTGTTTTTGCAATTTCCTCTGCAACACTCAGCCTCAGTGTTATACCACCAACATCTTTAACATAAGTTAACACACCGTGGGCCATACTCACCATCACCATCGGAGTTATTCACACAAGAAGACATTATTCTGTAAAGTAAAAACTGTTCCTTCTGTCTCCCAACAGCTACAAGGACCCTGCGTTCTTCGAGCAGTGTAAGCAGGAGTACATCCAAGAGAAACTGGAGTACTTGAGGACAGGGGTCGCAACAAAGAACAGAAAACAAAAACTCCCAACTAGCATGTAGCTAATAACATGATAGTGTCCCCCCTTTTGAAGGTGAAGGTGCGACTTGGATACATTCTCATCTTTAAGCATAACCTGTGTGCTCTATTCAAATCTTTGCAGTGACTGAAATAAGTTTGGTGTGCAAGAAATATATCCATGCAATTGTTTTTTTTTTGTTCTGTATATTTGCAAGATGTTTTTGTCAGATTGCCAGAGTTATCTCCCTCACCAGATTAAATCAGCAGCTTTAACATTACATTTAGCGATGAGCTCATGGATGAATAGAATATACAGATGTGATCATGCAGTCTCCTCCTGTATCTTCTGTTTGGTTGCCTTTACTGGGCCTTACAGCTCGGTAGAAATCTGCAGTGTAAAACATCCTTTGTCATCAAAGAAACATTTTCAAAAAGGCTTGGTTTGCAAGGAAAGACTCTTGTATGTAATGCACATCTCACAGCATTGAAACATGTATGATCATTTGAAAAATGACATTGTAAATAAAGATATTAAGCTGCACAAAGTGTATATCTGTGGTAAATTACATCTAACATCCTTCGGTTTTTTGTTATTGTATGTACTACATAGATGTTTGGGCCTTCTTGACACTGTTGGGAAAATTAAATGTCCAAGCATTTGCTGATTAAATACGTCATTCTTAATATCGCTAATAATAATTTGTCTCTGGTAAAAAGGTGTCTTTGTTTGAATTTCCTTATCTTTATATTTTGAAGCATCAGTCTTACAGTCAGAACATACTAGTATAGAAATAAATTAACCACTTAAACAGATTACGTTATTTAAGCAGTTTATTTACTTTTCATTTCAAAAGTAAATAACATTTTTGTTAATTATAATCACTTGATGATTTGGTGACTTATTTTATTTGTATTATACTTTCTTTATTTACATTATGAGTCGGAATATTTAAGTGTCAAGGATGTACTGTATGGGGTATCCTTGTTATTATATGAAGAAGTTTTCCCATTTTAGGTTTTTAAAAAAAAATGTTTTTCTCGTTTTCTTTTGGTGTCAGTTTGGTACCCTTGATGCTAGGCGTTAGATTGTTAGTTTTATTTCAAAAGTATTGTGTTTTTAATAATCAATGGCAAATGCAAATCAAAATTCTCCACCACATGAATTATGAATTTTAAGTCTTCTATATTTCAATTCCTCCAAGTTATTCATTCTAATATTATATGACTCAGAGAAGCTGCATGTCCTCACATTAAAAAGCCAGAAGATGGAAAAGGTGAGCATTTTAATGAATACCGGACTACAAACTAGTTGATGAAATCTTAAAATATCTGTTAAATTGAATTTTTCAGCTGTAGTAAAAGCAAGCATGTATTTGTTTCAGACACTTTAAAAATAAATACAGGAAGGTTATACCTGGTTTTGACTTAATTGATATAAAAGCCTCCAGTTTTAAAAATGTAAACGAGCAACACTTGATTTCAGACAAGATTGATACAGAGCACACTTCCTTTCCTTTGTTTATTTGAGTATATTTACAAACAGTCTGAAGTGCAGTAAATCTAAAATATAATCCATATCTACTGTACATTGCATTTTGGTTTGCAAATCGTTTACAGAAGTACGAAACTACTGCTGTAAAATAACATTTCTTAAAAAGGAACAAAAAGACCACAGTTATGGAACAGACTGAAGAAAATGATAAAGAAACACCATGGGCCTTTGTGCTTTGTGCACTTATTATCACAGCTTACTTTTCCTACGGTTTATAGACTTATCGTCTTCTCATCCGCAGAGACAACTCTTAAACACATCAGAAGCCTTGGGGCTGGGGGAGAAAAAAAACAAAAGTATGTTTTGGAGTGCAAAATTGCATTTGGCAGAGTGCTAAAGCCCACCATATACATTTATACAAGTATGCACATTCTTCTCAGCGTCTTTGCCTTCAACGGATAATGCGATTTCCTTTGTACAACCTTCAGGTGATTATACTCATCTGACTTAAAAAGACAAATCAAAGAGAAACTTCCCACCTCACACAATAACTTACAAATGCATCATTGATCAACATCGGCACAGTACAGAATTTAGATACTTTTTTAAAAACTCACAAACTTATTCAGGTTTCCGAATACATCAGAGTGTGTAGCGTGTAGTCCTTTAAATTTGAAAAATGGCCAACGATGCACAACTTTACATCTTACATGTCCCTTTACAACTGAGAAAAAAAACCCACACATGTATTGTCCGACAGCAGCTCTGAATATGTGATAACAGGCAGCTTTAGGGAGGCTCGCTTGAGTTGTGACATGTCTGTGAGAATCATAAACAGTTTTCTAGTGCCAGTGAGGGTGCAGCGATACATGTTTAGATTAAAGTTATTATTCGTTACTCGTTACGCAACATCCTCCATGATTTGGAACAGTAAGCATAGCTAAATTGACAGCCTACTTTGATATTGAATGCAAAAAAATAGATGACATTTGGTCACTGTAAAAAATGTAAAACAGAACTCTGATTATCCTCATTACTGTATGTCCACTTCCATCACAGTACACGTCAAAGTCCTTTACATTTCGCTCACATGAGACAAACATGTAACTACATACTGTTTACTTTACAGCAATTGAATGCAAAAAGACTTGCATTGGAGGGAGTTTACAAATTCTAGTATGATGCTGTGGCCCCAGTGATCAGGGGCCGCAGTGAATGGAGAAAGTGGCCCGTTTGAGCCCTATTAGTTTTATTATGACGGTATACAGACACAGGCGGACCAAAGATGCCCACACACTGCTCTGCACTCACAGGCACACGCTGATGAATGTGTGTTCATGTTCACACACAGAAATAAAACTGCTTGTATGCATGCTTGCACACACCGACACACTTTTTTATTCTGCTGAGGGTCTCTCTGTCAAATGTTCCTCTGCAAAGTCCGATATGTTCACCGATGCGGTGCGCAGAGATAGAATGAGTGTTCCCCTCATAAAGGCCTCCTCTGGCCTCTGTTAGCTCCCACTAGCAGCAGGTCCAGCCCAGAGGAGTGGTCTTATCAACTTAAGGCAGGTTAGGTGTTAGCTATGTGGCAGGGTTGGACAGTTCATTCATTCGTTTATTTTCCATCCATTTACTCTATTTAAATCACCCCATCCTCTCAATAGGGCTTGGCCCCCTCAGCATTGGGGGGGGCTCCTGGGACAGCAGTTTCCAATTGAGGACGAGGAGTTGGAGGCAGCGGAGTGTCCTTCCCAGAACATGGCATCACTGGGTTTGGGGGGGCTGGGGAAGGACCGCGAGCTGTCATCCAGGGAGGCTTGGTTCAGGGGAGGCGGGGGCAGCACCACGGAGAAGGGGTCGCTGCCCAGCAGAGCCTCCCCTGAACAGCTCTGGGAGGGCCAGGGCCCGTTGTACCAGCAGTCCTCCCTCAGGCTGTCTGGTAGCGGGGGGCCGGACAGAACACCGACAGGGGGGCAGGGGCGGCCGGAGCAAGAGGGGAGAGGGGGGGCACTCGGGGGGGCGAGGTGCTGACGCCCGGGGAACTGGGTGGTTGTTCCTTTCAACATCGTCCAGACACTGCACTGGAACTGTTGAGGCAGCTAGAGAGAGGGGGGGGGGGGTGAGAGCAAAAAAAACTGTGTTGTTATTTAAACTGTTGCCTAAATGCTTATGAATGCTTGCAAATGTTTGAATTGTATTTTCAAAGAAATACTTATTTAAAAAAAAAGGTTTGACCATCTTTCCTATTGGTTAGAATGTAATATTACTGCTGGATGCTCAATCAGATGGTTGCAAATATTTTGTTAAGACAAAGTGTATGGTTGAGAAGATAAAATGCAAAAAGAAAAAAAAGCTTATCACTACCTTAATGTTTGGCATACAGTTCAATTTGAGTGCACTTCATCTGCAACTGTAGACACATTGATAGAGCACAAAGGATTATGGATGTGATATACTGAAGGATAATCCAAAGCATTGTATTTTTTCAAGTGTTGGTAATTTGCATTTAATATTGTATTTAATATAAATACATCAGAAGTTCAGTTCTACAATCTAATATGAGTAGACCCAGAAAAACATGTGACATGTTTGAGGGAAATTATGATTTTGGTAAATCTTCAGCGGAGATCAATTTTACTTTGAGTGGTGCGGTGTGATTTAATATAGCAATTTCATTTTTCTCCTTTTCTTTTGAATCCCACCTCTGTTCTTATTTACACATGGTTGATTTTGAGTTTCCAAATACATTTAAGAATTCCAAGAAGCGTTTAACAAGCCTTTTTGATCCCTCACTCGATAAAAGGCCTTATGGTGTAAAAACAGAGAAGGGAAGTAAAATCTCACAGCGTTCAGCGGGCTACAATAAAAACTATACACCATGTAAATAACACTGCCTACATCAGGAAATATCCACTATAATGATTAAGTTTTGCTCACCAGAACAAATCAAACAGCATAAACTATAAAATCATAGTGAAACACAAATCAGCTGCCATCTTCTCACACACACATCACTTCCATCAAATCATCATATTGAGCCAATAATAACGTTTAAATTAATGTCTCGTCCCACTTTTTCCCCCTCTTCTTCTCTCCATCCCTACCTCCCTTCTACTCCTCCATGGTAGGGTCTCCTGAGTCTACAATTTGAATAAAAGTGATTCCAAAGGAGGAACATAAGAAGAATACAGATGCACAATACAACAGAATAAATACAGCGCACCCTCCTATCATTCCACTCCTCTAAATTACAGGATTACCCCGTTATTCAGCAGAATAAATAGGCCAAGATTTATTTTCTTGCCATGTTCCCTTCTAATTTTCTCCTCCTAGTCTCCTCTTCTGACACTCCGAGGGAATCGACAACAGAGGTAATCTCTCCTGGGGTAGAATACATCAGGACATAGGGGCAGACTATTTCATGGTGTCCTTTATCAAAGTGAGTACTGCGATAATATCCACAGTCTTATCACACCCTTTTACAAATTGCAACAAGGAGCAGCAGGAGCTCTTTACAGTAAGGAGTACTTCTTATCAGAAAGGCCTTCCTTTAACAGAAGAGCAGCTGCAGTAAGCCTGTTCTTTCCTGTGATGTTAGCCACATTAGTTCCTGTGTATAGAAACTCTATTTGAATTCTGGCCCCTGTACTTAAAGAGCACACAAGTCTGACTCTAAATCGGGTTTCATCAGACACATTTTCATAAGATTAAATATGCGAGTCAGTATATTTGTATTTTGGCTAGGAAAAACTGTCACTATAGTTCTGCTAATACTTCAGTTTCCAGTCTAGCCTTCTATTATCTTTATGTTTACAAAGTATTTAAACCAGCAATGCATAATGATCCTGTTTACTTAACCTTTTTGTTATAAATTAGTTTCTAACAGGAAAGTCACTATTTACCTAGGCCCTTTAGTTAAAAGCAGAAGTTTTTCACTTGTTTGAAGACAAAGTAAGTGAATGTTTTAATATATTAAGGGTGCCTCGCTGTACCGGAGAGCTAACCTGTGAGATATTGCTATGAGGGCATATAAGAAATACATGCTGCTCCCCCTGCTGTATATACTGGAGCACAGGAGGTGTGATAATGTGGGTTCTGGCGGGTTATCACATATACTGACACAAGCACAGACATGAATGATTTATATTAAAATATACTGCAACACTAGAAGGTCCTTGTGTGTGCCCACGTGTGTGCACCTAACCTTGTTTTGTCTCACCGAGGAGCGGCCTGAGCTTCCTGATCAGGCCCGTTTGGTGCTTCAGCTCTGAATGGAGACGGGTGACCTCGCAGCACAAAGCCTGGTACGTCTGCTGCATGTGCCTCTCCCTGCAGGACGACATTTCAATATGAGAGCAACAATCTCACATGGTCAAATACCCCGTGTTGTTCTTGCTGAAGAAGGAATATATATATTGTGTGATTATCCTTTTCTTCAACATCTGTTTCAAGATGCAAAACTGGTCTTGTAGATAAGAATTCAATTTGGTCAACATTTGTAGGCTATATAAGCAGGCAAATCAGAGGAATTCCTAAAGAGGAGGAGGTCAAAGGAGTTTCATGGGGGTTGAGCATATTCACCCAACAGCATAAAGCATTTTTAGGATATATTTTATGGACTTACAAAAGGAAAAAGGAGTGTTTTGATGGATTAAATGCCACCTTAGATGAATTACAAACCATTGCAATGTGAAGGTATTTGAGGCAACACCTACAATCTGTCCTATTTACACCTTATGTAAAGATGCAAAATCTCATCAACACTTAGCAGTAACTTGAAACAATTAGAAGAAACACAGGGGAAACTGTGAAGAGACACTTAAGCGTGTTGTGCTGCTAAAACCTAACACCATATTAAAATTGCTGAAACATGGAACAATTAAAATGCACAGAACATTTAATTGTCTTCATGAAATGTGAGGAGATGCCACGAGATTATCCTCGATGAATCATAGGTGGAGGGTGATTCCCTGTGCTATAGACCCTGTATACATTAAGACACCGTAGTACACATTTGTATTACTTTTATCGAGTATTCAGGGTTTAGCTGGTGCGCGTCATTCATCAGGTTCAGGCACTTCTGAGGTGATCTGCATATCACAGGCTGCTGTGCAGAGTTCAAGAGTAAAGCTGCACCCTCCTCTAGTGGCCAAAGGGGGCAATCACAAGAGGAGCGACACCATGCAGTGTATAGCTGTGTGTCTCGTGAAAAAATATGGTTGCAAAGTGTTTTCAGAACAAGTATGGCTTGGGAAATTTGGAAAACTTGTTTTGTTGATTCTTTATAATAACAATATACGAGCACCCCTTTCTAAAATACATTTAAAAAGTGGAACATTCAGGAAGCCATTCAAGAGGACATTCATGTTTTTATTATTCAATGAATACATGCTCATTACAAATGTTGAATCAGCTTATTTAACTCCATTGAGTCTTTGATTTTGTATTAATTTCTATTAGTAGGGTTAACAATTATGTCTGCTTATGATGGTAAGAGCTGTGTTGTGTTTATGGCATGGTAAATACAACACAATGTCTCCCTTATATGGGTTTTTTTACTGTTAATTCATTTAACCTACCATGGAATGTTTCCACCATAAATATTCCAGGAATCGGGCAACTCTTAACAATTTGAAGGATGATCAACATTATAATTGCCAATGCGACAGTGTCTACATCCTCAGGTTTGGTCACTGAAATGACGGCAGAGCCACTACTAAATGACATTCATGAACACTTACCTTGCACTATAATTTGCATCACATGCCTGATCCAAGTCTGGTCCATTAAGGCCATGGGGTTCCTCCTAAAACAGAAACAAGTCATGTTAAATTGAGACTTGCGGGGGTGTCTGTAGTTGTACTGAGTATTTAGTTTAGTTATCTTATTACTGTACTGCCATTTGCACTATGCGTATTGTTGTATATTGTATATACCTACGTAGTTACTGTAACTATTTCACTATTTCATATTTGCAAAGCTGCTCTTATTGTTG
The DNA here is from genome assembly GCF_036324505.1 of Eleginops maclovinus. Lineage (NCBI taxonomy): Eukaryota > Metazoa > Chordata > Actinopteri > Perciformes > Eleginopidae > Eleginops > Eleginops maclovinus. Next base: position 17,282,515 of record NC_086351.1, on the reverse strand, counting down.
ATACATTTAGTTTATATTTAGTTATACTTAGTTTATACTTAGTTATTTTAGTTTATATTTAGTAATATTTGATGTATATTTAGTGTATATTTAGTAGTTTAGTTATATTGAGTGTATTTCTCCTTCCTTCTTTGTATTGAACTGTTGCACCTCAATTTCCCTCGAGATAAATAAAGCTTCTTGAATCTTGAATCTTGAATCTTGAATCTTGAATCTTAACAGGTTTTTATAATGAAATAACCATGAGGTTTAGCCTCTGTGTTTTTGGTCCCACTTCTCTCCATTACTTTGTTTCCCAGTGCTATGCCGTCCTCCTTATCATTGCCTTTCTTTTCTCCATCCCCCTTTTTGCTAATCATCCCTTTTTTTCCTTGACCATCTCCACCTTCCCTTACCCCGCTTTTCTTCAGCAGTCTGCTGTTTTCCAGCGTCACCTTCTCCAGCTCCTCCTGCAGTTTGTGAATCTTCATCTCAGTGCTGACCCTGTCCACCTGCCAGTAGTCCTGAGGGCTGTTCAGGCTCTTCATCACTGGAAACACACAAACAAAAAGAGCTATTGAACTGTGAAAGGCAAGGCAGTTAAATACAGGGCAAGTCACTTTAATGTTTAAAGCTAATACATGGTTTTACCCAGTTTTGAAAGAAGTGTACTGTTGTTTTAAAGTAGAACTACAACAGTGTTAAACTTTCTATTACAAGTAAAAGCCCTGCAATCAAATGAAAAAAGGCATCTTGTTATTCCGATTGTCAAACAGTGTGTATGTCAAATGATTTAAAAGACCCATAGTAACTACAGTGTATCTGTCAAATTAAAAAAATGCAAAACTTCTTTTAAATGTAGCGTAGCAGAATTACTAAGCAATGTAAAATACAAACACTCAGGTTAGTTACTAATACTTGAGTATTTACGACTTTTCAAACCTCAATGTTATTGTCATTCTGCAGATTTCACATATCTCATTATGAAAATATTACAACTCATTCTAAATATTAGATATCATCTCACTTAAGACATTTTCTTTTTTTGTAAATAATACAACTAAAAACATCCAAAACACATCTAAAAGTAGTTTCCAAACACACAGGAAGCATATGTGTAATACTACTGCAAATGTTTAATCAGAGCATAAAATAAAATCCTATTGTAGCGCTGTTATACGAGTAGAAATCCACCCTGTGCGCTCTACCTGTACCTTGGCTGGTCTCCATCTCCGTCCTCAGCTGAAGCAGCTCCAACTCTTTGGCCTGCAGCTGCTCCGTCAACAACCTCTCACTCTCACTCTTCTCCTTTTTCTGATAGCGAAAGAGAGGAGACAGTGAGTTATAGAGGGAGGAAGAGGAGGAGAGAGTCAGCATTCATACCAACATGCCAAACTCTCATTCTCTCATGGCCCCAGGAAACAGCATATTCGTGTCATATCATAAATGTAAGTTACAGCAAAAATACTTTAAATCCTTACTTTAAAAAGTGCAGTGCTCCCAGTTATGTAACATACTTTGTGCCAGGCTCTATTCAGTTTGAGGAAAATTCAGTAAACGCACCAGTTTGTTTAGCTCCATCTGAAGGTCCTCCTTCTCTATATAGATACCCCGGTAAGCACTGAAGGCCTTATTCACATACTGGGGACCCTCTGATGGAGGAGCCTCCGGCCTGAAGAGCTATAGCGGAGATAGATAAGATACACAGAGAAGGGATCAATTTCATTAAATGCACATATCTGCGGTAGGAGGTAACTTTTCTCCCACCACATCCTATCTTGATGGACCAAAATGATGCAGCAGATAAAACTAAAACCCAATAAAAAGAAATGAGACACTTCTAGAGAGGAAAATCTTCCGATATGCTGTATTAAGACCCATCCTGTTGAAATAGCTCTCTTTGTATTATACTCGATCCTTTGTTTATTCTAAATCCAACTGTTGGCAATACCGTACTCATCCAGACCCCCTTCCCTGTTTTTGGACAGAACTGATTTATTTCTCATTGTTTTATAGCTTTGCCTAGAAGCCAACAATATTAATGATGCTGGCATGCACACTCTCCCAGAGGCAAGTCTTTTTGCAGTTGAATCTACTGACTTTTTCTAAACTTTCTCTGAGCTATTTGGAGTTTGTCTATAAAAGCAAAAGGAATATTGCATTCATCCTATTCAATATAAAACCCTTTCTAAACCTCTAGTAAAAGCAGTAAGTTATTTTATGTCACACTCCAAATATGTTTTCTTCTTTTTTTCTCATTGCCTCCCTCCAACCATCACTTCTTTGGTCCTCATCTATACCTTATCCTCCAGCTGCTTAACCCTCTTCCTCAGCAGGGTGTTCTCTCGCTCTGTGTCCCTCAGCCTCTTCTTGATGTCCTCATAGGCCGTGACCAGGGCGAAGTGGGAAGCGACGGATTCATCACCGGCACACACCGATACAGGACTCTCGCCAGCAATGGTGTAGGCCGTCTCGTGTTTAAGGATGCAAATGTCATCATCTACTGCCAGGGGCTCCATGCCTGCACAGGCCTACTCTGTAGCAGATAGAACACCTGGGGGATATAATAAGAGTTTTATTTAGAAAGTGCTAGATCTCTGTAAAAGCCAGCACCATGATTGGCTTTTTGTTTACAATGCATTTGCTTAGTAAGTAGCTTTGTAACTAGTTTTTGCACATTATTGTGACATGTTTGAGTATAGCTGGAAATTGCTTTTTTTGTACTGCATATCCCACAAATCACTCTACAGTCAAACAGTGTCCCATTGCTCTGACTTTTTCAGTTGATCTCTTGCTGCAGGAAATGTACAATGTATCACTTCCTGTTTTTTTTTTTAAAAGAACATAGCTTCCTGAGCTAAAAAAACAAATGCTATCAGATATGATTTGGTTTGTTGTAGCAGTATTTTAAAACAGTTTGGCTTTGAAAAAAAAGGAAAAGGTAGCTACACAACAAGTAGACCACAACGCTTAAAGCGAAAGTTACAGCATTTCAGATATGTTGTTGAGTCTGAATTTTAATATAAACATATAGGCAGGGGTTTAAGCTTACATTTAGTGGGTTTAAACAAATTAAAACTTTATACTTAAGTTGTACTAATGTTAAAGTGCATAGTTGTTTTAATGTATTGCATTTTTGGCAGATCAAATGTTTTATCAATAGGTGTTTTGTTCCATTATTACTGCAATAGTTAGTTTAGGTGTGCCTAGAATAATTAACACAGGCCTCAAACAGTTTCAGGCGCCATCGCCAGGTCCACATTATAATCAAATATATTTCAGGTGCAAAGTTGACTAAACCTCCACCAAACATTAGTAACTGTGTCTTATGTCAACAGTCTGTTCCACTTGTTTTGCTGTTTTGATTTGTTTGAGACACAAATGAAGAAGACAGTAAAAGGTGGGCATTGGGCAAATCAAAACATTATAATAAAAGTCTACTACAAAAGTTGTGGTAGGTTATAAACAATATCAGGTCTATTATAGTCTATATCAGGTTCTGTTATGAGGGAATATTAGCAATTGAAATCATTAATATTTTTGGGACCATTTTGTGCACAGGAGCCTACTTAAGGTGACATGAGCTAGCTCCATATCTGCTTGTCCTTTAATAACAAAATTCTGAACGTATAAAAAACACATTTAAAAAAAAGAAAATCTTGAGAGAGAAACATGGATGAACACATGTACAGAGGAGTGGAGGGTCTCACAGTGACGTGTTGTTACATACCTGTGATCAACACTTATTGACTATAGGAATGGAAGTAAGCAGTCTAGACAGCCAAGCTACCTGAAGCAGACATAACCTAAATCCCAAACCCTGCCTGATCTGATAATCTGTTTTTAGGAGCTGGTCAGCAGCCGGGGAAGCTTGTTGATGATGTCACCCTACAATGATGCAGCAAACAATCATGAGCCAAGTTTTTAACACTTAAGGTCGTAGCTTTTTTTTTTTTAAATAGTTCAAGGACAATACCTGGAAATGCTCTTAGATTAATGCCATGGGTTAAAAAACATATAAACCTGAACCCACAAAGGCAGAGCCGCTGAATTATAAAGACGACTTTATAACATGCTACGAAATCGAAAGTTAAACCGAAAGTAAATGCTGAATAAGGCACGAATAGCCACCCCATTTCGTTCGACTTTCCTTGATAACATCTGAGAGCTAACATCTAATAAAGTAATGTAAACCACGCAGAGACGTTATTTCGTTTCAAGAGACATGGGAAAGCCATTGATGGGATGTAAACACTCATTGAATCGTTTGTATACGATGCTAACGTTGTGGTGTTAGCTTCCGTGAGCTGTGTTGACAACCAATAAAACACATCTAGAGGCAGTAATACAATGACGTTCAGAATGAATAGAACAAAGGACACAATGACCAAGGGAAACATGAACGTTGTTTCCATAATATCCGGGATTCAAATGATCGATCTGTTGATGACAACAGTTAGCTAGCTTTTAGCTAACGTATTCTGGCTATTTGTGGCTAGGTGAATCAAAAGCAGTCGATTATGTTCCTCTCTCGACTACCACTTACCGTGTTAAATGCTGTCCTCAGTTCGGTGTAAGTGGACCACACAAGATTATCATTTATTCTGGGGAAAAAAAGACCTGTTTCTCGGAGAAAAACAAAGAGACGAGGCTGGACTCTCACACCGTGTCAGAACTGACAGGTGAGGAAACAAAAACTTCCGGGAGTCACTTGACTGCTGAAGTCCTTTCAAAATAAACGCACGACAAAAATAGGAGTGCATGATTAGGGGTTATATTAACATTTTTGTGATCGCTTAAAACATACTAGTGTATGCACGTTGAGGAAGAAGATACTTGAATGACGCCATTTAATTTATGTTGGATAGTAAAACACTCCATAGACTGATTTTGACTGAAACAAAAAATGCTCTCTGCCTTAACTGAAGGCTTTCCCCTCGTTGTTTGTCCAAATTAAATGCAGTGGCATTACAGTAAACAACGTCCTCCTCATCCGAGCGGGAGACTCATTAAAAAAAACTAAAAACTATTAAAGTTTGTTGTTATAACGTCACCTTGGAATATTTTCCAAATACACGTCAAGGGTGTTCACATCCTGTCACACGCAGTTCATGAGTTCTCAATCTCCTATCTCTTTTCTCATGAGGTATATAAACATGTAACATTACATTTTCCAACGCTAGCTCAGGGTTGCCAACTCTCACGCATCTGGCGTGTGACACACGCTTTCACTCTCAATCTCACGCTGCCCAAACTATTCTCACGTCAAAAAAAATAAAAATAAAAAATGAACCGGGGATCGTTTTTGGTTGGTTATTTACAGTGTTGAGTTGACAGATGCTCAAATCGATCCACTCCCTTCCCCACTCTTAACAACGCAAACAGATAGCAGAATCCGTCTTAACGCCAGGCTTCTCATCAGTCGACGGCGAACTTTACCGAAGGAAAGGTGGGTTTGCACAGTGCATGTATCGATATATACAGTGGTATGCAAAAGTTTGGGCACCCCTCTGAGATTTCATGACAATTTGCTTTTCCTTTATAATAGAAGATCACAGCAACAACATTTGTTTTCCTACAAAGATGTAGACGTTTTAGTGTTTTCCAGACCAAAATTCTTAGGGTAGCATTACATAGTTTTATTATAATAAAATAAAATGCAAAAAATGGGATGTGCAAAAGTTTGGGCACCCTTATAAATAGCATTCATTTCAACACCTGTACGGATTTATAGCTGACAGGTTGCTGCACAAAATTGCTTTGATTAGCTCATTAGACCTTCAATTACAAAGACAGGTGGAACCAATCATGAAAAAGGCTATTTAACATAGGTAATAGCTGGCTGTGCCTGGCCTAGGTTCTTTCTTAGGGAGTGGCAAGATGGGGACCTCAAAACAACTCTCCACTGACCTGAAAGCTAAGATAATCCAACATTATAAATTAGGAGAAGGGTACAAAAAATTATCTGACAGGTTTAAACTGTCTGTCTCCACAGTCAGAAACGTAGTTGTGAAATGGAAGGCCACAGGAACAGTCCGTGTGAAGGAAAGATGTGGTAGGCCGACAAAAATAGGGGAAAGGCACAGGCGAAGGATGGTGAAAATGGTCACAGAGAAGCCACAGACCACCTCCAGAGAACTACAACAACATCTGGCTGCTGATGGTGTAGTTGTTCACCGTTCCACAATCCAGCGTACTTTGCACCAGGAAGAGCTCATTGGAAGGGTGATGTGCAAAAAGCCTTTCCTGAGTGTTAATCACAAGAAGAGTCGCATGAGGTATGCAAAAGCACATCTGGACAAGCCAGAAGCATTTTGGAACAAAATACTGTGGTCAGATGAGACCAAGATTGAGTTATTTGGTCATAACATGAACAGGTATGCATGGCGAAAAAAACACACTGCATTCAATGAAAAGAACTTGTTGCCCACTGTAAAATTTGGTGGAGGATCTATCATGTTATGGGGCTGTGTGGCTAGCACAGGTACTGGAAAACTTGTTAAAGTTGAGGGCCACATGAATTCCTTATAGTACCAGGAGATTCTTGACAAGAATGTTCTAGAGTCAGTCACAAAGTTGAAGCTACGCCGGGGTTGGATTTTTCAGCAGGACAATGATCCTAAGCACCGATCAAAATCCACCAAGGAATTCATGCAGAAGCACAGGTACAATGTTCTGGAATGGCCATCCCAGTCCCCAGACCTTAACATCATTGAAAATGTATGGATTTATTTGAAGAAGGCTGTCCATGCACGGAGGCCAAGAAACCTGACTGAACTGGAGACGTTTTGTGTGGAAGAATGGGCCAAAATACCACCTGCCAGGCTTAAGGGACTTGTCTGTGGCTACAGGAGGCGTCTACAGGCCGTTATTGCAGCAAAAGGAGGCAATACTAAATATTAATGGAATTATTTCTTAGGGGTGCCCAAATTTATGCACATGCCTATTTTTGTTTGAATGCACATAAACATGTTTCTGTTTGACCAATAAAAGTTATTTCACTACTGAGATGTTTCTGTTACCATAAGGTATAACATATGTTAAAATGAAGTTGCTGCTTCAAAAGCTCAGCAAGTGACAAACTGATGCAGTGGTTTTCCTAAGGGGTGCCCAAACTTTTGCATACCACTGTATATATATATAAATATATATATATATATATATATATATATATATACAGGGCCGTAGCACCAAATTCTGGGCCCATACACAAAAAGTCCCGATGGGCCCCCCACCCCCTCAACTCACACACTCCCCACCCGCCCGTCTGCCAAGGTCCTTACCCCCCACCACAATGGCTATATCTAACCATTATGATTTAACCATAATTCACAAGTCTACTTAAGCTACTGTATAAGAAAATACAACCACACAAGACTGTATTTACCCATTATATTTATTAGAGAACAAGAATTTGGCAAATCTTCAAATATAAAATTAATCATAAAAGGTAACCAAACAAAACATGACTCAATAGCCATTTTCATGTAAAGAAACAAAAAAGGCAAAAACTGATTTCAGAATCAGAATCTTTGCACAAATATTCCGGTTTACTCTACAGAAAATGCCCACTGACGGGTCTTCTTGCTGGCAAAATCACTGATGAGTTCCTTAAAGTCCAATGCTCTTGCCAATGTGCTTTCAATGGAGAGAAGAGCAAGACTGTTCAGTCTATCTTGGCACATGGTGGACCTCAAGTAGTTTTTAACCAGTTTCATCTTGCTGAAAGCACGTTCTCCGCCAGCAACGCTTACAGGTAAGGTGCAGAAAATCCTCAGCTGAAGAGGTGACAGGTTGTGAGGAAATGTGGCTTCATGTATTATTTTTAGGTGCAAAACTTCATTCTCAAAACCAGCTGTAAGATCGTTGGGATATGTTCTTGTCAGAGTCCGGCATTATACTTTTGTTTGTTCTTCTGACATGTCAGCAAACTTCAGAATAGGTGCAAAAGTTTCACATATGTTGGCTGTGGTCTGAAATCTTGAACTCAAAGCACTGATGATGCTATCCATTGCAACAAAAAAGGTCTGGTTTCTGAATGTGTTTGCTGCATTGTCTTCATGTGTATTTTCATCTTCCCCCTGTTCATCAGGCATACGTTTCCTTTTCCGTTTCCGCTTCCCTTCACTTTGAAACTGAGTGGGGATGTCCATGCTTTGGGCTACTAGCGAGGCCTCAGCAAGAAGCAAGTCCCATTCACCCCGCAAAGCCTGCATTTCATCCTGTAGTGCTCTAATGTTTGATGCTTGAATATCAGGGATATATTACCTATTTGAAGAATCAGATTGCGATGTTCGATTGACTGTAGCACTTTAACCCACACAGTAAGCAAAATCACTGCATCAAAGGTGTGGAAATAGGTTTTTAAACTTTTTGCCTCCGATTTGGCATCACTTGTCAGATTGCATGTGCTTATAACACATTCCAGTGCAACCAGAATAGAGGGCAAAAGAGTTGCCACAGCTTTGACAGCATCAATCTTGGCACTCCATCTAGTGTCCGAGGGACGATGAAGTGAGCATCCAGTTTCTTTCTTGAGGATTGCCCATCGCTCTGGACTGGCACTGAAGAAATTGTAGAGACGATTTACAAAGCCAAAAAATGCTGCTACCTCAGTGCTCGACTGAGCTGCATGTACACCCACCAAATTGAGTGTATGAGCGGCACACTGGGAGTACAAGGCAAATGGATTGGCTTTCAAAATATTGGCTTGCACACCTTTCATTTTTCCTGACATGTTCATGTTTCTTTGACAGCTCATGGGAAAACAGTAGGCATGGAATGCGATAAAGAGCCTTGGCACTCTCACTGTGAATAAGCCAATCTCTTCTGATTTTCTCACGGCCATTTGGCGACTTTACATATTGAAGATATATTGGAAAGGGTCTACCCTCCATATCTGTCGGTGTCAATGTGTTGATTTTTTCTTTATTTGCCAGTGTACATACAATTATTTCCCTCTGGTGTTTATCTAACATCTCTGGCCATAATCCTGGATCTTCTGGGCAGAACTGTTCGGCTTCACCCTGACTACGTATTACCTCTTCTGTCCTCTGTCCGTCCTCCTCTCTATCCTGAATGCAACCTTCATGTTCGCCGTCTTCTCTTTCACTATCACTTCCACCATCTTCTCTCACTTCTTCTCTATCTACATCAGACTCCTCTGTGGGAGCATGAAGTATAATCAACATTAGTCTCTTATCAATTATTGCCAAATACACTAACACCCTGTTGCTGCAGTCATTCAAGTCAAAATAGTTTCATTTTTGCTTTCATGTTGAACTAGCTCACCTTGTCTCAAGTCTGCATCAGTGCATGATGGAGGGCTTGTTGCAGCTGCAGGACCACTTTCTGTGGCAGTTTCTGGAATGTGTTTCACAAATGATGTTTTAGCAGGCAGCTGGAATGGATGTTGGCCATTGTGTAAGCTAATATCATGACGTCTGGGAACTAGCTTATGCTATATATTAGTATTCATCATGTAGCCAGCATAATAACGGCTTAGTATTCATTTCATATTTACTTGCTTCAAATCAGTAGCCTACTGTTGCAATATAATGTTCACTTTATTTATCCTTTATGCCAACTTAACCAAGGCCTTATTGAAAGTGTAGCTCTTGGATAGCATCTGCTTATTTTAGCAACGATAACGGAGGACGTATGGCACCTAATAATGCCGTTTCATCTTGTGTGTTTAAACGTTTGTGCTCACCTTTCTTTGCAAAGAAGTTCGTCAGAACTTGACTTCCTTCAATTTGCCTCCTCTCCCTGTCTTTTCTCTCCTTTCTCTTTTGAGAACCAGACTTACATTTTTTGCGCTCTGACATCTTGCATATCACCGACACCGACACCGACACCGAGTCACCGTAAGCATCAAGGTGCAATTGCCAAACTCCGACCGTGTGGACTGAACCATCTTGTGCTTTTCTCAAGGGGTGTTCACAATAGTGTAGTGACAGCAGATTTTACTTTTTTGGAATAATATACCATACAATTTATAAAAACGAATACGTTAAGCTTGCATTTAGATTGATATTTATCATGAAAGTTAGTTGAACAACAACAAAAAATACTTTGAAAAAAAAATAATCTAAACTTCCCATGGGCCCCCCTCTGCCTTGGGCCCCCCCACAGCTGTGGTGTTTTACCCCCCTGTGCGACGGCCCTGTATATGATATGATATCAAAATCTCACTCCAGCCAGGTACCCGGATTTGGCAACCCTGCGCTAGCTTAGTGGAGCAAAAATAATAAGCGACGAGTAAGTATCAATTCAAATAAATGCTTAAATAAAAAACGGCCCTGAAGACAAGATAGGCCTTAACGTTATTCAGAGTTTGTTTACTTGATAAATTAAGGTGAGGTAACCTACTGATACTGATGCATTTATAGCGGTTAGCGATGTAGCTACCTGGCTAGTAGCTAGCTAGTTAGCTAAATGTTAAAAGCAAAAATGATAGATTGATTGAGATTTCAAATTGTGATTCATGTAAATCCCTTAAAATCTGTGTCGGGGAGCTGAGAGAGAAACACAAGTATGAAATGTGCAAGCAGACTGCTTGCTGGGCCGAACGATATGTTACGATACGAACGATACTAGATGTGTACTTAAAGTTACTGTTAATGTAAAACTTCTCTCTCTTTGCAAACATGTCTAATTATAAGATGTTAATTGTGTCACTAAAACAATTGAAAATATTTTAAATTTTAGAGTTTGTTACTTATTATTTTCAATAAAATTAAAATATATGTTTTTAGATATTCATTGTGATGCCAATTGAGTTCTGCATTTGCTATATCATTGACTGAATAGGGCAAAGGAGACAATCGTGTGAAATACAAACCCTATGCTTGGGCTGTGATGCAAGCTTTGAAGATCAGAAACATGCAATGTGAAGAGACACCTGGGAGCTGCGTCTTAGAGACTGCTCAGTGTAAGACAAAAAAAATATCCCCTTAATAGAAACTGTGTTTTAACTCTCTTTCTGAGGACTTTGTCACATACTCGTTTAGTTTTATTCTAAGTCTTCATTGAGAGTAAACATCTTTGTAATTACAAATAAACCAACACACAATACAAGAAGCATGACTTTAAAAAAAAAGCCTGTATAAGTGTTTACCAAAAATATGGAGAGTAGTAATGGGGACTACTTTGTTTTTTGTGTCAATGTCATTACAGTGTTGTCAAAGGCTCAGTTGTTGATGTTAGATATAAAGAAACTCGTGGACTGTTATGGGCCAACTTTGCGGAGAGAGGTACGTACAGAGTCAGAGATGTGAATGTGACTATGACAAAACGGCCAAAATCATAGAAAACTAAAACTTAAATTTAACTTAAACAAAATTGCCGCTGGGGCACCAGAAAGCACATTTTACCCAGATAAATAGTCAATGTCCAGGCAAGAACGTGTTGTTTGTTCCTTTATTCTCTTGTATTCCAATAATACACATATACACAAAAATCGTTTCACTGGTGCCTTTCCGGTGGCTTCTCCTGAAGCATATCCTATGTTCCCTGGTAAAAAAAAACATATGCTCCTCTGGTGCACCACTCCCACCACCACCTGTCTCAAATATATACTAATCACCCAGTGCCCAAAACCTTCTTCAAAATAAAAGCATAGAGAACTACTGCAACTAAAATAACTATGATAAATAATGATTCATTTAATACATACAAAACAGCTAGAAAAAGAAATAATGAATCACTAAATAACATTAACCCTAATATACAACAATGACCATGACCACAATATTTACCTAGACCAAGTCGTTTTCTTATTTGTATTGACTGAATTGTACTGCCTTTGAGTAGTTTATTTGATCATGTGGCTCTATGAAGTTTGTCTTCTTTTTAGTTTTCTATCTCTGTACCTTTCACCACTGATAACCGCAGCTCTTCTGTTATGGGTCACCCAGAGAGGTGTTTAATTCATTCCGTCCTGTCTTTAAAGCATATAATGAAAAACATAGGACAATTACATCCACTCAATACTGAGGTTAGAAGTGGTCAGGCTAAATGAGTTGCCTACAGTTGCATAGCAACACAGTTAATATGCCCCCTCAGCTGCAGCCGCAGATGTAAACTGAATTATTGTCAATGTAGTTTTCAATTGACATAAAGTAAAAGCTGCTTTTACCATTTAATTGCTGCTGTACACAGTAACCCTAGCCTCCCAGCTTCTATGACATTGTTTGATTAATTAATGAAAAGTGATCAAGTTTTATTGATGTATTCTCCTGACTTTTTTCAAGAAGTACAAGAGACTCCTGTAGACTTAAAAGTTTCCCCCACACTCTGGTCAGAAATCCGATTTTTTGGGATTCTGGTTCAGAATCAGAATCAATCAATCAAATTGGGAAATGTTTATGTTCCCGCAGCAAAATACAATACAATACAAACATATTGAAATAAAAATAAGAAATATACACATAGTGAATTGTGCAATAAAATGGAATATTAAATGATAATACGAGTGTACAGTGTAAAGTGTACATGTTAAGTCCAGTTTACAGAGAGGCTATGGAGACGTGAGTTATCTGCCAGCCAGGGGGGAATTGTTGTAGAGCAGGGGTGGGCAATTAATTTATACAAGGGGCCACATGAGAAACCTGAACTGTGTTGGAGGGCCGAACCAAGATAACTTGAACTTAATTCTGCTCAATATTTATTTTCTCCCATTTTAAAAGGCAGTAAATTATATATTTTGATTAGCTGCTACTGGTTATCAGAAGAATAAAGATATTCTGTAAATATTTATATAAATATATGAAATTGTGGTTTAGGTCAAATAGGAAAATACTCCTATAGAAGTAATAAACAGTAAAAACAAAAACAATCATTACATCAGTGTTTCATTTTATATTTAGCTAATCTTCACAATCACTGAAAAGGTGTTTTGCAGTATGTTAAAGATATGCAATTGATTAACTTTATACAAAAAGCAATACATGCTTTTAATTTTTTTCTGTTCATTTTACTGTTCATTGAGAGAAATTCAGTCTGGCTTGAGCTTTAACAAGTGCATTGAAATCTGGCTGAACGTCTGAGGTGGATATGCGAAGGGCAGCTGAGAGGTGATCATCAGTGATAGAGGATCTGTATCTGGATTTGTTGAATTTCATCACTGAGAATGTCTGTTCACATGTGTAGGTAGTAGAGGACTAGAATCTTCTGAGCATGCCTCCTCAGGTGTGGAAAGTTCTCCTCTTCGAGAGAAGAGTAAAAATCCAGCAGTGAGACTGACTTAAAGTGCTCTGCCGGAAGTGTGTCAGACTGCAGGTCAATGAGTTCCATCTGAACGTCGCTGGGTGCATTATCCACACTGCAGGTGAAGGGAGAAGAAACCATGTGCATGTCAGTCTCAACTGTGTTGAAGTCTTGAAATCGCCATGAAAACTCACCATGCAGTGCTTCTAACATGGATGAGTACCTGTGGAGGTGATCAGCTGATGGTGCGGCTTCCTTCAGTGTTGGCAAGTGGGTGAGAATACTGTGCTTCATTTGGCTTGAGAGAAGCTGCAACTTTCTCATGAAAGCCGTACATGTCATGCACAAAAAGGCCCTTGCATTGCAGTTTGACATTTAGTTCATTCATTAGTGATGTCACATCAACAGCAAAACCAAAGTCTACCAGCCAGTCTGCGTGTGAAAGCTGCGGGACGTCATTTTCTTTCTTCACACAGAACTCCTGAATCTCCTCTCTCCGGTCCCAGACATTTTTCAGCACTTTGCCCAGGCTGAGCCACCTGACAGCTGTGTGGTAGCTTATGTCACGATGTTCAGTCTCATTTTCCTCCAAAAGTGCAACAAACTGTCTGTGATTCAATGCTCTTGCCCTGATGAAGTTAACAATTTTAGTTACAAAATCAACAACACCTAATGTAATACAATGCAAAAATGTCAATTTCTGCTCAGGGTTCATTTCTGTCACTTTATTCTGCATTCTCTTCAGAAGTCCAACATTTTTCCCTCTCAGATTTGGACAACCATCCGTTGTCACACCAGCCAGCTTTTCCCATTTGAGTCCCAATTTGTCCAAACATGCATTTACCTCCGTGAACAAATCACTCCCAGTTGTTGTTCCTTTCATTGACTGCCTGGCTGCCAGCTCCTCCGTGATTTTGAAGTGTGCAGTTATCCCACGTAAGAAGACGAGTAGCTGGGCAGTGTCACATACATCGCAGCTGTCATCCAAAGCCAGAGAAAAATAGTCAAAGTTGACCGCTCTTTTCTTCAGCTGAAACTCCAGATTTCCCGGGATGTCCTCAACCCTCCTCGTTACAGTGAGCCGAGAGAGGGGCACGTCCCCAAATGCACCCTTTTTCTCCAGGCATATTAGTGCTGCAGAGTCCACCAAACACTCCTTAATAAACTCTCCGTCAGAAAACGGCTTACTTTTTCTGCCGATTTTGTGGGATATGACTTAACGTGGCCTGATAGCCGCATCTCTGGGTGTGCAAAGTTTTGTTAAAAGTTCTTGTTGGTTTTGCAGTTTAGCTAGCAAAGCATCCGACTCCCTGGCGCGCTCTTCATCAGACAAGTTCTTGTATCAATCCTCGTGTTTGGTCACATAGTGGCGATTCAAATTGTAATCCTTTAACACAGCGACCTGTGTACCACAAACTAAACACACAGCTTTACCTTTGACTTCTGTAAAAAAATATTTAGCAATCCATGTCTTGTTTTTTTTTTTGGCATGAGCTGACATTTTGAGGGCTAGCTGGCCAGCATCACTTATCTCTGTTCACCCACACACGTCATGGACGTATAATACGCACATGCGGCAAACGTAAATAAAAAAACCCACGAGCAACACGCTTTTATAGCATGAACGGTATAAATATTTTTTCATCCATGTTCTGATTGACCTCACGCGGGCCGGTCAGGGACGCCCCGTGGGCCGGATGTGGCCCGTGGGCCGGGAGATGCCCAGGTCTGTTGTAGAGTGTTATTGCATTGGGCAGGAATGTTATCCTGTATCTGTCCTTGTGACAGCGGAGCTGGAGCAGTCTGTTGGAGAAGGAACTCCGCTGTCCTTCCAGCTGCAGGTGGAGAGGGTGGGTGGGGTTATCCAGTATGGACAACAGTTTGGTCATGTGGCCATGTTCCCAACCTCAGTTTCACCTACAAAGGCTCAGATTGGCTCATTTATGTCTCCAACAATCCTGGAATTGTTGGATCCCTCACCAAAATGTGAAATGTCTGGTCCTTATTCAAATATTTTTTCTATCAGGAAGTATGCAAGTACACACATGCACGTTGACCCATCATTCTCTCTGGATTTACAATGACCTTGTTATTGTTTTATGTGCTCAGGAAGCCAGGCACAGCGTGATCCAGTGTGCATGTTGTGGTTGTTGTGACAGGTTCAGCGGGAGTGTCAGGCCTGCAGCGTGGAGGAGGACGGAGAGACCTTGATCATAGATGGCTTCAGGTTTGAGTCTGTGGTCAGCTTGGAGGAACTGTGCAGGCTGAGATAGCGGGCAGACACCTGAGTGATGGCTACCTTAGTGGTTCATCACACAAAGTCAACAAGGTCAAACCACTGGCAGAGGTAGCAATGGCAGACAGAGAGCCAACAAGTGACATGAATGATGGGGGAAATATTTCAACTGCCTAGCTCTTTACAAAATGTCAACTATTATATAATGTGTTGTGTTTGTATGTCATTTTATATCTTCATTTTGATAAATAAAAACGAACAATAGCACCAAGTAAATATTAACTAAAGTAGTGTATTGACTGTACAACCTGTTAAAGCTATAAAGGTTATTAAAAACGTAATGTTACGTTAGCTAACATTAGCCGACAGCTTAGCCGGCTAGCTTAGCTGGGCATACACTGTGCGATTTTTGGCCCGATATCGACAAGATTTTCACTCGTGCGACTATTTTGGAGATCGGGCCGAGTTTTGGCTCAATCGTGCGTCTCGCATCGTGTAGTATACATGGGGTAACGACAAACGATTAAGCCCTCCCGACCACCTCCCGATCGATCGGATGAAAATCAAACTTGTTTGAAATTCTGGTCGCCCCTCGTGAGGCTCTCGCACAGTTGAAGCAGTTTCACGAGCCGATTTGCCTCATCCTGTCACACTACGCATGCGCGAACATAGATACGGAAGAGAAAATTGACAACAGAAGAAGAAGACAACAGAACAGCATGGCAGCACAACGCGTGAACTGGACGCCGGCAACGGAGGGTCGGCTTGTTGAGCTATGGCAGGCACATCCCTGCTTGATGTGGCTTCACAGTCCTACCATGACCGCAACAACAGGGATAAGAGTTGGATGGCAATTGCAACCCAATTGCAGCTGCCTGGTAAGTTTTTGTCCGGACTAGCAATTTAGCAATGTGGATAACAACTGTTATCAATAACTGTTGTTGGTGGTGGTGGTGTGTGTGTGTGTGTGTGTGTGTGTGTGACTCAATTTCTTTTAAGTTTATGGGACCATTGAAAATGTATAGATGATTAGCAGATAATAATGTTAGCAGTACATGTAGTAAGCATACATCATACAGTATGTTAGCCTACTTTTGCAGTGAACGAGGTAAAAACGAGGGTGGCATCACTGCGGACGCAGTTTGGGAAATTGATCAAACCCAAGCCCAGTGGCAGTGGGCAAAAAACACTGACCCCCAAACAGCAGTGGATACTGCAGCATTTGGACTTTTTGAGGGTCCATGTCGCGCACAGATCTACAGAGTCCACTCTGAGAGTAAGTTTTAAATAAAGTAAAGTCTAGTCACTTTATTTATATAGCACTTTCACACAACATAATTGATCCAAATCCAAAAGTGCTTCAAATAAAAAGAATACAAAAAAGTAGGCTAAGAATATGTCTGTGAAGATTCTCATTCATCCAGGTCATGGTATTCAGCTGCAGTTGTTTTAAGGTGCTATATAAATGAAGATGAGTTCAGTTCAGTTAGTTAAGGCAACTGGACTTCTTTTTGGAGTTGAAGACGTTTCACCTTTCATCCAAAAGGCTTCTCCAGATCTGGTTTGGAAATTGGAAACCAGGGGAATAAATCTCTGGATCGTGGGTGGTACTGTGACCTGCAGACCACTCCCCTCATCATGTGACAATCATAATCATTTTCCCATGGCAGTGCTATGTCTAAATTAAGTTACTCCTGCTCACATTGTCTAGGTTTAGTGGTAATACAATGAGAAATTGGTATTTGACCTAAACAACACTGTTAAGATCTTAACTTGTGTGTAATCACTTTCCCTGTCTGCTTTCTGCACTGTTTCCTTCAGCCTGGGTCGGAGTCGGAGGACACAAGTATTACAGAGGAGGGAGAGGAAGACCAAACCACAGTTGACATTGACGCAGATGTCGAAGATGTCACTTCGAACATCAGTAGTCCACTGTCAGAGCCCACGGAAAACCCCAGTCCACCAGTCAAAGTGTCAAGTGGTCAGTCTAGCAAAAGACCTCGAGTCCAGAAATCCAACTCAAAATTTGATGAGCACAACCTTGAAATGGCCAAATTGTCCGTGCTTCAGCAGGTCCAGAAAACCTTATCTGGCTCCGATGCTGATTCAGAGGAACGGTTTGGCCAACAAGTAGCATCAGAGCTAAGAAACCTTACCAATCCCGCTGTACAATTAAGGGTAAGGAGGAACATTATGAACTTAATTTATGATGCTCAGGAGACAGCGATCAGCCAGCAGGGCAGCGTTCCTGGAAATCTGTATGGCAGCCAAGCACAATTTCCAGGTACACAGGTTAGGCCACCTTTATACCCCATGCTGCACCCCTATCAGGTCCAGTCAGCCCCCCAAAGCCACCAGGCCACAACCCAGCCAATGTCATTTTTGTCAATGCTGAACACTAGTCAAGACTAGTCCAACAATAACACCCTTCCTGTGTTCTTTCACTAAATTTACATGTTCTTTATAAGTCACTAATGTGAGTTACCAACTACCTCAATGTTGTTCTTTGTGTTACTGGAAATATTTTTGGATTTATTTATAATTGTTAATGAAGAAAATCATTTTGTTTATTTTCCCCACAGAGGTAGATTTATTTTTGTAATAATGAAGGGATGTGTTTAATGTTTCTGTACATAGTTTTTATACATGTTCAATAAACAAAGAGTAATGTTTCTTCAAATACAGAAGTGAACTGTCATTTTATAATAACACAAAAATAATGACTTGGTAACTTTTCTCAGACAATTTGGTTGTCTCATCTCCTACACCATGCCTTCTTGCCAAGACACACTCCCTGCAGGTGTCTGAAAGTAGCTGCAAAGGAGGTCCCGCTGCATTTTCGCTTCCACTGAAGGGTTTCTTGCTCGTCCCATCGCAACTGACTGAAGACCTCCCTCCCGTCTCCATGCTCCTTCAATGAGCCTGTGGTTGGCATCTTCTGTGTCTACATACCCAGGTGGTACATAGGCATCTGATCTGCGTTGCCGCAGGAAATTGTGAAGACACATGCAGGCAAAGACAATCTTCACAACCTTGTCAGCTTCCGCTCTTGGCAGGGGGTTGGATGAAAATGTGTTTGCCATCTATAGCCCCCAAGCATTGGGGAAACTGCCACTTATGGTAAAAGTCGCTGGCAATGGCCTTCCATTCGGCATCAGTTGATGGTGTCTGAAGGAAGTACAAAGTAATACATGACATTAATCTGGTGAAATAATGTTTTCAAAAACACTTTGAGTTCTTTTTTTTTTAAATTTCACCTTTCATAAAGACAGTATAAATACACAAAGGACTCAGCTGATTTAGGTGAGAAATCATTGTGCAAGTCAACCTTTCAATAGTCTGACCATGGGTAATGTGATGTTCTGTATGATTTTAGATTATTATTCCCAGTTAAATTTACCTTCAAGTAATCTTCACGCAACACAGAGGTAAGGGCTGTGCATGTTTCCATGACGATCCTGCTCAGTGTGGTGCTTCCAATCCTATACTGGAAACTCAACGAGTTGAAGGTCTCGCCTATCAAAATGGAGAAAATGTCTATAGTGTTGTGTGGATTTAAATGTTAAAGGTGGACAATGAGATCTTGCCTGGTTTTTAGTAAATTTTCATTTTTGTCTAAAATCGTAAGCATCTCCCTATGATCAGCTTGCTGCCTGCTCCCAGAATACATTGTGAAAAAGTCCGGTCTTGGGAGACAACATGGGCAATGAGCAAAGTTGGGGGACAATAAGTAAAGTTAATTTAGTAGTGTGAAATTGAAAGTAACATTTTGTTTGGTGTTTACGTGGAATATCAACAGAAGTGACATCATGCAGGATCTCATAGTCCACCTTTTAATGTAAGGGAAGATGAACATCGACAGATTTTAGTATGGATTGAGAATAGAATCTAGTAGGTGGTAATAGTACCTACATGGATAGAAAGAGGTGTAGTTGGAGGTGCCAGCATAACTGATGTAGAAAGGTGAAAGTTGTATGATGTAGTGTGGTTGTATGCAGTTGCATGTGTGAACTTGATTTTTAATATGACAGATAGATGACCTTGCCTCACTTTCAACCTTTGAGTAATAGGGAGCATATGTCAACACACTTGCCTGTTGCCAAAAATCTAAGGGTAACAGAAAGCCTCTCCTTAGGGCTGATGGCCTTCCTGAGGTGAGTATCCTGCTTCACAATGTGAGGAGTAACCCTCTCCAGAAGAAAATAGAACTCCTCTACAGAAATTCTGAGGAGGTCCCGAAAACCCCTCATATCATCAACCTATAAAACAGAACACAGGCGCATTATAGATGTTAGATGTCGTTGTTAATTTAAGAGTCTGATCAAAACATTTAAATGTTGTATAATAAGACAAACTGTCAAAGTAAAACTGATGCCTCCATCACATCAATAAGATTGTTTGCATAGTTCCTCCCCCTAGACAGCTGCAGTCATTGGATAGACCATCACATTTCAACTGTATTGTATCTACTGTAGGCTACCCTAGGCTACTACAAACACAGAACAGTAGAAAGTCAGTTAAAGTTGACAGAACTATAACAAGTAGTCTACTTATGGATTTATTGACTGACCACGTTGGTGTACACGAGCTGAAAGGGTCTGATAGGCCTAATGTGCTATTATAACAATTTACTTACCTCCAGCTCTCGTTGAAGAATTGACAGGCCATACTGCCCACGTCTACCAAGCCATTTCCTCGTCCATACACGTCGCCGTCGTCTTTTTTTTTTGCTGTCTGCACACAGAATGGCACAAATTGCCAGAGCAACGCGCTTTTCTTTGGTGAGTAGCATCATCTCAGGAAAGCATCTGTGAGAATCCAAGCATCTCCCACTTCCGGCTTCTTCTTCTTGCAATTCCGGTCAGTCCGACCGAGTCCGACGTGTCGTGTAGTGTGAGCAGCCAGATCGCATCAGACCATCGGATTGTACAGTGTGAGAACGGGAATCGTGAGCTGCGACGTTTTAACCCTTGCGATTCACTCGTACAGTATGAGCAGCAGCTGAATACCGCGATTCCAAAAATCGCACAGTGTATGCCCAGCATACTGAGCTGCAGAACCAACAGTGTGTGATGCGAATCAAAAAACCCGCGTATGTTGGTTTCTTTGTAAACTCAGACAAATGGCGGCATCAGCTCCTTGAATAAAAAGGGTTTGTTAAACTCGCTGGCAGGATGCAAACGTCAGATACTCTGTTCTGAATTCCTCAAGTTAGAAATGTTTATATGTTCATGCCTTTATTTTGAAGTGGGCGTTTAATTTTGAAGACTGTTTATGCAGTACCTCTTCCTTTCCTCACGTTCACCACTCGACATGTTTACAACGGTGCGGCAGTCACTGACGATGTAAGTTGTGTTAATACTGATGTGAAATGAATGTGTACATGTTACTTACCTTTGTAATAGTGTTGTCTCGCTCCTGGTGTATATTTGCACTCTTTAAAATGTCCGTTTCTGCTCGTTAGCATAACTGCGATTTAGCATTGTTTAGCTAACTGAGATTGTATTATTGTTGCAGGGTTCCTGCGGGTCCTTAAAAAGTCTTAAAAGCATTGAATTTATGAATTTGGAAATAATACCTTAAAAAGACTTGAAAAAGTCTTGAATTTTGATACATGGGTCTTAAATTTGTGCAGTATGTAACTTCTCCGTATATCGCATTCTTTTAAAAAGTTTAATTTGTCAACCACTATTACTTTGATTAAATAACAGCCTAAATAAAGAGTGGCGGAACCAATAATTGAGAACGAACGCTGCCCCGGGTCGGAAGACGTCACTTTGCTACAGCATCATAGCAGCACAGACCAGAGATAGACAGACCAAGATACATTCTGTGGTTATGGGGAAATGCAAATTTAATGAAGCGTGGCGAGACAAACGAGCATTTCACTGGGTAAAACCTGTGGAAAACAACGTATTCGAAGCTTTTTGCACAGTATGCAAAAAAAAAATCCAGCTTGGTACCATGGGCGTGAAGGCTCTAGAGTCTCATGCTAAATCAGCCAAGCACATCAGTTCCATGAAGGTGAAGGATCAAACTCCCTCCGTCGCCGGGGTGTTTCAGCCTGCTAATGTTAGCCAGCTAGCTGATAATGTGTCTGAAGTAGCAGGTAACGTGAACCAGCCAGCTGCTAACGTTACTGCTACAGCCCTTCCAGCTACTAGCGCAACGCCCGTTAGTGTGGATCTGCGCACAGCCTTTGGGTCCACACCAACAATGAAAGCAGAGGTGTTGTGGACTCTCAACACAGTCGCCAAACATCAGTCCTACAATTCAAATGAGAACGTTTCCGATCTTTTCAAATTTATGTTCCCGGATTCAGACATAGCTACCACTTTCACGTGTGGTCCCGACAAAACGGCGTACATAGCCAAATTCGGTTTAGCGGTGTTCATCAAAGAGGAACTGGTGTCCAAAGTCAACAAATCGCCGTTCGTTCTGATGTTCGATGAGAGCCTCAACGAGACTACAAAAAATAAACAGCTGGATGTGCATGTCCGCTTCTGGGACGAGGGACAGGTTCAGTCCAGATATTTGGGCTCCCGGTTTATGGGACATTCCACTGCACAAGACCTGCTGTCACATCTCAAAGTAAGCATAACCTTTTTTACTCTGAATATTTCTCAGTTTATATTGATATCATTTTTGGGGTATACACAGTCCTGTAAAGGCAATGTCACAATGACCAATTAGGCACTTCCCTTAACAATATGTGCTGCTCATCTATTCATCTTATCTTGGGTAATCAAATGCAGCACTTTTTTCAGGAATGTATGGACAAACTGAACCTCAAGGACTTGGTGTCCATTTCAATGGATGGGCCCAGTGTTAACTGGAAACTGTTCGAACTTTTCCAGAAAGATCAAGCTGAGCAGTACGGAGGTGAGGAGTTTATAGGCCTAATGTTATTTCTGTGTGTGTGGGTGAGAGTGTATGTGATCCATTAGTAATATTAAAGTAAAATAGTAAGTATTTGTAGTGCAGTTTACATTGAATAAACAAGTTCAAAGTGATACAGAGAACTGCTATGGAGAATTTGGTTTCTCATATCAAGTTTGCAATGAAACCCTCAGGTCTTCAGCTCATTTGTGTGGGGAGCTGTGGCCTACACACGCTACACAATGCTTTAAAGTGTGGGTTCACTGCATGGCTGCTGGACAAGTTGCTGAGAGGAATGCACACATTGTTTAACAATGTGCCTGCCAGGAGAGAGGATTACGTCACCGTAACCAAGTCCAGTGTGTTCCCCCTTTCTTTCTGTGCCCATCGTTGGGTAGAAAACTTTCCGGTTGTGGAGAGAGCCCTGGTAGTCTGGCCATCACTTCTTCTGTACATGGAAGCTGTGAAAACAAAAAAACTCCCTAACCCTGGAACAGGTGGGCCCTACTAAAATGCTGTGAATAGGTCTGTGACTGTGTCTTTACCCTGGTGGTGGTGTGGCCTTTTCATAGTTTTTGTTGAAATGTCCTGCCTCTGTCCCTTTCACAGGATCTTATGACACAGTTGCAGCAGCCATAAAGGATCCACTCATTCTGGCCAAATTTCACTTCTACGCAGCACTTGCCAGGACCTTCACGCCCTTCCTAACAAAATATCAAACAGACGAGCCGGTGCTCCCATTCCTCTCCAAGGACCTGACCGAATTGATGATAGTAATAATTTACTTCACGTTATAATAACCAATGATTGGGCTCAATTGATACATTTTGACAATATGGGGCTTTTGGTTTAGAGGTGTAAAAAATGATTGATGTTGGTGATTAGGAGATAAAGCCGCACCAGACATTTTTGTGTTTGTCTGTTGACAGAGTCTACTCAGACGCTTCATAAAGAGAGAAGTTCTCAACGATATCACTGCCCTGCAGCTGACCAAACTGGATGTCACAGACAAGGCCATCTGGCTCAGCCCACAAAACATCAGCATTGGTCTAGGTGCAGAGTCAGTTCTTAAGTAGTGGGATGTTTTCAAAGATCATTTTACAAATGGTTAGGCGAAACCAGGTCAGTGAAGGCATGTTCTATATTCATGGCTAATTTCTTTCTCTCTAGAGCATTAAAGGTGCAGAGCTCAGGGTGCTAGAGTTCAAGAGAGAGTGCATGCAGGGACTGTGTAACATCATCAGGAAAGTGCAGGACAAAAGCCCCCTCAAGTATCTGACTGTTAGGCAGATGGTGTGCCTGGATCTGTCAGTAATGTATAGAGAACCAGAAAGATGCAGGAATCACATGAAAGGGCTGGTTCAGAGGTTTCTCCAGGACAAACAGCTAACTAATACTTCTGCGGGTAGGAATAAGAGAGGCAAATTATAGGCTACACATGAATTTATTTTCAATCTGATTTTCTGGCAATGCCCAATGATTTATCTATGTTTTTCTCAAATTTTTCTCATCTGTTTTGTCATAGGGGATGTCATACTGCAGCAGTTTGACAGTCTCCTGTCCTTGGAGAGCCGGAGTGAGGACTTCCTCTACTTTGCTCCCATGCAGAAGAGGCTGGACATCTTCCTGAGCAGTGCCATGGAGCCTTATCCAGAGCTGTGGGCCTTCTGCAAGAAGCTGCTCATCCTCTCCCACGGCCAAGCTACTGTTGAACGTGGATTCTCCATCAATAAAGAGGTGGAGTCAGATAATTTGCATGAGGACACTGTGGTCACACGGAGGCTGGTGTGTGACTACATTATACAACATGGAGGTGTTACCAAGGTAAGATGAATCCTGCCTGCACTAGTAATATGCTGTTGACTTAAAAGTTGATAGAATCAACATAGTTGGTCTCTAGAGTTTGTCACTGACTCTGGTTCTCTTTTCCCAACCCGATACCCAGGTTCCACTCAGTAAACCACTACTGACAAGTGTAGCAAGAGCAAGGACAAGGTATCGTATCCACCTTGAGAACGAAAGAAAGAAGAGGGAGGCAAAAGACCAGGCTCTCAAGAGGAAGGAGGCAGAGGACTGTCTGCAGGAGCTGAAGGTGAAGAGGATACGCGTAAAGGAGGTATCTGAGGGTCTGGCTAGGGATGCGGACAGGCTGGCTGAGCAGGCTGAAGCAAAGGCAGGGAGCAAAATGGCTGACCTGATCTCCAGGTCCAACCTCCTGCGGAGAGGCCATAAGGAGAAGTTGGTAGAACTGGCTCTCCTTGATAAAGAGATCGCTGCTAAAAGTGAAGAGCTTAGGAGTTGACTTTGATCTTTATTTTATTTATTGTTGAGTTGATTTTCTTTGTTTGTTGTTCTGGAGTCTCTCTACTCCCCATATTCCCAGCATGGAATAAGCTAGCTAATAAATAGATTTGTCACACCTCTGTTTGACTTGTTGTCTGTGGTCTGTGCTGTGATGCTGTGGTGTTGTACTCACTATTCACTACTGTGCTGCAAGTTACATAATTCTTCCATAAGGCTTTACAGTCCACATTTTCACATTTGTTTGAGAAATAATAACGTTATTAATCATAATAAACACCTTTAAAAAAAAAAAAGTTTTTCTTTGCCGGTATGTCTGTGAAATAGGCCGTGAAATAGGTATTAAGTTTTGACATGAATGGTCTTAAAAAGGTCTGAAAAAGACTTGAATTTGACTTGAAGAAACCTGTAGGAACCCTGTGTTGGCCTTCAGTTTACTTTCGGTTTACATGTGTATGCTCTTATTATATGGGCCATTCTACCGAATTGGTTCAAAGTCAGGTTGGGAAAATGTTTGAAATGTATATGTTTTATTCCCAAAACTTTGACTATATATATATATTATACCATATCTAAAGTACACATATTTAGTAAAAGAACAGTCCATTTTTATATTTTACTTTCAGACTGTATTGGAATATTTTTCCTCTCCCAAAAATTGTCACTACCGAAACAAAGTAATACACTATAGTAAAACAATATTATTATTTATCTGTTAAGATTGTGTTTACTTCCCTCCTCTAAAGAGTATTTTAACAAATATTTCTTGAAGGTTTTCACAATTAAATAAATGAAAATGAATTTTTTACCAAATTTCAAAGTTCAATTTATACAAGTCATCAAAATCACACACACACACACACACACACACACACACACATGTGTAATTGTAACAGGGAACTATCAGGATGAAACTGGAAGCAAGTGGTCTTCATGTAGCTTCAATCATTGCTAGTATGTCTGATCCATTCACAGATTACAGATTACTTGATGAATACTCAGTGTACCTTTGATGGTGGTCAGCTCATTTGGCAGGAGAGTGTTTACTCTGTTTATCTGGTCTTCCTCCATGTAGAGGAGCTTGACTTTGGTGAGAGGAAGGAGTGTGTCATAGAGGACTTTGGCTGTGGGTATGTCAGTACCCCTGGCTACCTGTGAATCAGCGGTTCTCTTCATGGTGGCTCCAACGCCATCAGCAGGCCCTTTCCCTTTCCCAGCTTCCAGGAAACTCCAGTTTACAGTGGTTAATCCCACCTGGAAAGGAATGGTGCTCAAGAGATAGAAGTTCTTCTTTCCTCAATATTGCATGGTCGGCCCATCACTGATGAAAAAGAGCTTTTGGATCCTCGGATGGTTCTCCTTCAGAAACTGAAGAACTGGTTTAAGTTGAGCCCAAATGGCAGAAGGATCATGCTTCATGGAAGGTGACAATGCACAGAATGTCAGTGTACAATCTGAGGTGTACACAACATCATTGTGCAGTGTAGTCTGCCTGTGTGATGCTCCAAAATGGACTTGCTGCACCTCCTTTGCATATTTGCACTGCCAGTTTTCTGCATAGTCAATGTGAAGAATAGCTTCGCCTTCTTTCAGAGATCTGTGCAGGGATTGTAGCTGTGTGTATTGGTGATGGATGTTGAAGAGGTGCTTGCACACTTTGGCTTTCATTTCTCTCTCAAAATCTTCCAAAAGGAGTTGCGGGCTGCCCTCACATCTCTGTTTGACCGTTTTTGTCACAGTGATCTTCTGTCTTTCTCCGTCCTTTTCTTTTTCATAATCTTCTTTTTTCGTGAGCCACTGGTACCACCATGTGGCTTCTGTTCCTGATGTACCAGTACTTGTGGTGTGTGTGAGAGACTTGTTCTTACAAGAGAGACATTCCCTGTACATGCAGGCTTTAGCCTGAATGGTACAGCACAACTCCTCAGCAACTTTGCTCAAGCTTGATGAGTTAATCATGCCAAGGTGCTTGAGCCTGTCTGCTTTCATTTGGGCATTGTCATGCAATTTGCAGAAACATGTCTCCCTGTTGATGTTTGGGGCAACAATCCAAAAAGGTTTTATCCTGCAGAAAAGCGAATAGGACAGCTTCAAATGAGGCATCTCCAGCATCAACTTCTGATGCAAATTCAGCATTGAGTCAGAGAGGAACCTCTTTTGTTTCTTCTTTTTGAATCTTGTGATTGTTTCATTCTTCCCCGCTGATGCCCGACTATTGTCATCTCGACTTAAGAACATCTTGACTATGTCCATGGTCTTTTTATTTCCACTTCTCTGATAGTTGAACCTGGACTGTGGCTTGTCCACAGTCTGGTTGTAGACTTTGTGGGAGATACCTACTGTTTTTCTGAGCAAATTTACAAGTTTGTATTTTCTGAGAAACCTATCTGAGACAGCTCTTCTAAATGCATGCTTTTTTTTTTATAGTTGACAGACTTGTATTTTTCCTCCATTTGGTGCATAAGTGTATTGTGAAATAGCAGAGTTTTTCTAATATGAGCAGGAACTCTGTGCTGCTTTACATCATTATTAGTTTTTGTTCTTGGGGAACAATATGACTTGTCTGATGTCAACCTCAATTTTAACCTCTGACATCTTTTTTTAATTTTGCTTCTCTTCGCTGCACGTCTTTGACCTTCTGCTCTAGTTTCTGTAATTTTCTGTAGTTAGAGGTTTTTGCCCTTCTCCTTCTCTTGTCTGCAGGTCTATTTTCTGGTGTCTGATCAGCCTTGCTAGAAGTGCTAGTTGCACTTCTTGTCCTTTTCTGATCTGCAGGCCTAGGCTCTGGTGTCTGATCAGCCTCACTAGAAGTGCTTGGTGGTGTTGAAGCCCTGCAAAATGTCTCCGTCTCGCTCTGTCTTTTCGCCAACCCCCTGTGCTTTTGCTGTCTTTTCCTCCATGATTTCTTGACCTTCCTTTGCTCCCTGTTGGACAAATCGCTGATACATTTTAACTTTCCCTCTTCTCTTCGTTTCCTATTTCTTTCTCTTTCCTTCCTTAAATATTCTTCGTGTTTCACTGGATCATCCCTCACTCTTTTCCTCTATTCTCTCAGCCTCTCTGCTCCACTTTTTCTCATTTGTTTTTGCATTTTGGTTCTCCCCTGAACAATTTCAGATAGAAATCAGCATTATCTACATGTTTACCATTTAGTCCACACAACACATTTATTTTAAAATGATGGGATTGAACTACTTCTTACCATTCAATTTTGTCACTACCAAAATGATCATGTCACTACCGAAACTTTACCCTATGTTTCGGTAGTGACTGTTTCGGTAGTGACAATTCTAGCTAACTTTGAGCATAACTAAAGAATGCTAGCAAGCACATGGCTAGCATACATGTCTTTGAAGAGGGATACACTCATAAAAACATAATATTTTACATAAAACCCCAAAAAGTTCTCTTAATTGAAGAGAATATGTGTTTGGTAGTGACAATTCTTATGGTTACACGCCGATTTTCAGACTTTGGAACACATTTATATAAAAAGTATGGGATTCTGCTACTTACCATTCAGCCATGAAGGTCTGAGATGCTGTAACAGTTCCCAATCCAAAATGCAGGGGGTGTGGCTAAAAACCAGGCTCAGCCAATGGACTAAAACTCTTGTGTTTCGGTAGTGACATGAAAACTGGGGACATGATTTTTTGAGTATAGTTTTTTAATTTAAAGATTAAACCCACAATAATTCTAAATATTTCAACTTCTGTTTAAACGTAATCATAAAGATATTTGTAATCACACCACTGAAAAAATTCTTTAAATTGTTTTAAGTGTTATTTACAGAAATTGAAATTTAGATGCCAGGGTTGGGGACAGCAACCTCCCAATATAAAGTACCCTATAAATGATGATTTTGTATATATTTAGCTTATCACTATCTCATTTAATGCCTTGGGATTAAATATACCATAACATGTTCTTAGTAAATATCTTTGTCTGAAGACTTAATTGTTTTGTTAAATTATTTTTCTTGTTGAGGGACTGCACTTTGAACCAATTTGGTAGAATGGCCCATATACTTTCAGAAACTGCTCTGTACCCAGAACGCATCGCTGTATCCATACAGTTCTACAGTAAACATTATAAACTCAACTGATGTCTCGTGCTTCCTGACCGAAGCCCTGCAGTGGTCAATTAGGCAAAACAATCAGTAGAAGAGGTCACATTCCTCAACACTCTGTGTTGACTTTTTTAGAATGTATGCCACGCTACGTGATGCGGACAGTTTCATTGCAGCCTTGAGAAGGAGAGAAGTGGTCAAGGAACATTAAAGGGGCCATATTATGCTTTTTGGGGCAGAGCTATATAGATACTAAGAGTTGTGACACTCTTTGATGTGCCGCCAGGGCAGTCACGTGGTTCATGTAAACCCAGATAGTTCCAAACAAACGCTGCGCTGTCATGTTATTCTATGGGACAGACAGCAGCGATTGCGTTATTGAATGGTAAATATGAAAGAAAACACACACCTAAGCAGTTAGTCAGCTGTTATTGCATTATTGCATATTTGTTAATGTCAGTTTTACATTTGGAGAGGCAGGGTGACAACGGAAAGCTGTGTATTACTTAAATTAGTTTTACATTTTTTGGGGAAAAGCTGAGTGTTCATGTTAGCATGGGTCACACTACTGGCTTTAGTAGTTCTAACTTAACTTTTCCTTTCTATATCATTCATCTGATGATAGACGTCTCATGATTTTCATTTTAATGTAACTGGGCTGTTTATTGATTCGTGATTTTGCTTATAAATTCCGATTCAACCATTAGCCTGCCATCGTGGTAACGCAAAGAGGTTTGCCGTGGTCCGTTCAGCATTCGCCTAGCTCAGTTCTTCTGATGAAAGTGACCACCTCCAGGACCACAACATGAACATGATCATGATAAGATTAAGAATATCATTTTAACATTAAGCTATACACATATTATCAAAACAATAACAACAAATTTACGCTTGTATGTTTTGGGTCTATAGGTAAGTGCAGTCATCAAGATTTTTCTTAGCTGTAACTCAACCCAAGTAACACAATGAGATCCGAAAATTCAATGACATATTAAATGAAATATTTATCACAAATGCCCCCTTATTTCTACTAGTGGTAGCAGTTAATCTTATATCATACACAAAGCCAACTAACGATGGCTGATACGGTCAGGTTCAGCAGATAAATGCCAAAACCCCCCCAAAATTAAAAAGTAATAGGTCTGAAAAAGCTAAAATCCCAAAGTTCAGGCCAGAGGGAGATTCTCTCCCATATCCCTCCCCCCTGCCGGAAACGCCTCGATTGGGTTCCTTTCTTTACTTCCTGGTTCAGTTCCGTATCACACTGACCTCACCGTGATACAGAACTGAATTCTAGCCAATAGCAGTGCGAGCCGCTCTGTAAAGCCGACCCGAGCAGAGGAGCCATGGCGAGGAGAAGCTGCCACTTTCGCTGCAAACTAAAACTTTCTTTGCCATACCTAAGGAAGAAGATGGGAAGAACAAGTGGCTTGCACTTATTTTTACCACTATTCCCCCGGAGCAAAAACCCAAACTATGGTTGTGTTCTCGACATTTCACTGAATTGTGGAGCTGTTGTGGGAGTTAAGCCGCTGTTAAATTGACTTAAATCGTTGTTTTTACTTAGACCAGTTATGTTGTATTTACCTAACACAAATGAGTTCCCTTTTTGTTGTAAGATTGTGTTTTAATGCATTTAACAAAACTTAATCCAAATTGCTATCAATATACAGTAAGTAATTCAAATGACTCAGTATTTGAATTCCCCTGACTTTATTGAAAATGTTGATGACTGGACAAAGTGCAGTAGTGTACACTTATGACATTGCATTTTTGTTTTGCAAACAACCATCTCAATTGCCACAACAATTCAACAACAAAAACACTGAACTCCAACAGCCCTTTGGAGGTAGGTGAAAAAAAAACAGCTGCTGAATTTGACAGTGATGAGAAACTGACTCAAGAAGACAAGATGGTCTGAAAAGCCACAACAATAACATATATGAACATTTTTAAAATGCTTCTTGAATCTGAAACACATAGTATGGTGTTTTTATGTCTGTTCAAACATTTACAGACGAAACACGTCACGTAATATTGCTCAAGCACATAATATGTTACAGTAGATCTTTGCCTGTTATACAATGAACATATGCCTTGAACTTTGAAAAAGAAAAAACACCTGTGTGTGTGTGTGTGTGTGTGTGTGTGTGTGTGTGTGTGTGTGTGTGTGTGTGTGTGTGTGTGTGTGTGTGTGTGTGTGTGTGTGTGTGTGTGTGTGTGTGTGTGTGTGTGTGTGTGTGTGTGTGTGTGAGAGAGTGAGAGAGTGAGAGTGAGAGAGTGAGAGAGAGAGAGACAGCTTGGCAAATGATAACTGAACGTTATCTCTGTCACAGTATTTTGTCTTTGGGATTACTCTTGTAATCGGTTCTTCAGAACCTGCACCTTGGTTGACAGTCTTTGGCCATCCAACCCCACCAATACTTTTTGAATGAACTCAAATGTGGACTTTAGGTCCTTGGGGTAGCTCAGATTGAGGCTGTAAATCAATCCAAGCAGTACTGCCCATCCGTTTGCCAAGTATTGTAGCGCTTCAGCACTTCAACACCCTCGGTGATGATGCCAACATCTTCAAGTGGTTCCCCTGGCTCTGCTCCTTCGCATGGGACGAAGAAGAGTCCTAACACCATTGGCTCCATTTGTGTTGTTGCCATCTCAACATCCCAAAGTGGGATTAGAACATAGTATTCATGATAATCAGTTTAAGAACTAGCCCTGACGCACATCATTTTATAAAATAATAAATCAAATGAGCAATACTTTTGTTGGATCCATTGTAAATAATGGATGTGGTTCTAAATATACATCAACAATATAACCAAAGTAGCTGCAATTACTTTGAATAATAAACCAATTCAATTATTTAAGTAGTTATTTTGCTTTTAATTTAAAGAGTCCTCTCCTGCTGATGTTCAGGTGTATATCAGTATGTATGTGTCTCTATTTTTCTCAGACTGCCTGTGCTGCAGCACCTCTTTTCACCCTCTGTCTGAAACCAGAGCCCAGTGTGCTCTGATTGGTTAGCTTGCTGGCTCTGTTGTAATTGGTAAACAGCTTAGATATATCCCTCCACTTAGCCAATCATGTTAAATGTGTTGGAGCCCTAGCCAATATAAGCGTAAGTTTTTACATGCAGTAAGTAAGCAAAGGATTTCAAACGAAGTCTTTCACGCAGTTGATTTATACATGGAAAATGAAATGATCATGGATTATTGTCAATAATGATTGATTGTGTTATGATTTACCAAAAATAGGTTAATAATGATTTGTTTAGCTATGTTTCAACTTCCCAAATATTCCTTTATGAAGCTCTCGGAACTTGCATTCAAAATGGCCGTGTTTTAACTTATGGTGCTTCAGTAATTTGTACCTTGTAGATTGAGTCTCATTACACTGTATGCATCTCCACATTCTAGAGAGTGAGAGAGAGAGTGATTGTAAATAAGAACTATTGTTGCATCATTACCATAATGCAGGGTGTGAGGTACAGGTTAAAGATACTTACTGTACTGTTGAAATGCTGGCTTTCATCGATAAATTGGGCCACTCCCCGACAACTTGGAAATCTGAAATTCAAAGTTGGAGAATTGATCACAAAATGAACTTCCTGCCAAAAATAATGATTCCTGTATATTGTCATTAAAAATCTAAATGTTTAAATAGCACTGTTGTAACATCCTATTCCATCAATCAATATCAATCCTAAGTTAATATTTACTTAGTTTTTTGATAAAAACAAACACACCTTTCAATAAGAGGGAAAACAATATGGCATTTATAAATTCTAAGTTTTCTTGAATTCACTTAACAAATAGCTAACATTGATGTTAAAAGCACTTGATGTCCCAAAAGCCTGTGGACAAACCCAGTGGTGGAAGATGTATTCTTTTCATGAGTAAACCTATTAACAGTTCAGGTAAAGTCTTGCATCAAACCCTTATGCAAGCAAAAATGATATATTAGAAATTCAAATGTAAAACTCTGTCTGCGCTGATCATGCCAAAAAAGCTTTTAAGTTATAGAAATAAAAACTCCATCAGGGCATCACACTTGAAGTTGTTTTTCTTTACCTTAGAAGAACTTGACCGACTATTACTTTAAGCAACCTCTCAAATAAAAAAAAGAGGTCGAGAGGTCAAAGTTAAATTAACATTACTAATTATAACATCAAGTTGAAATCATTTACTACATAACGATTGAGACTTCTACAGACAAAGCTTGAAATATCACCTCTTTTGTGACATATTGTAACACTTGTAAGAGCAAAGGAACATCATTTAGATGTGACCGTTAAGTTAGCTAGGCTGCACAGCTTTTAAAATGTATCCTCAAAGTATACAACTGGTAGCAGAGAAATCAAAAATACTCATCCACTTTTGTAGTTCAGAGACCGTTTGTGTTTAATATATGTTAATATTTAAGATACTTACCATAACAATCCAGGATCGCACAGGTAAGTGAGGATAAGCAGTTCTGTCATCCACCTGTTTTCACCTCATGGTGGATTTATTGAAGGACTGTTGTATTAGACTGCATTAGTTTCAGCTAGGTGTACCTAATTCATTGGGTAATCATGATTGTTGCCACGCAGCACATGTTTCAGATCAAAGACGAGTTCCTAAGGATTACAACAATTCATCGAGTGAACCTTTTTGACAAAACTGGACTTTTACACCCCCAAATGATATTTTGGACAAAAGGCGAAGTTGCAGGCACAAAAATAAGACCCATGCTGGATTCACTCAGTCAGGTAAAGTATTAAATTCATACAATTAAAATAAACGTATGTTGGTCTCACATTTACTGAGAAAAGATAATAATGTAATGATCTAGCCAAGATGAATTTTCAGCAGAGTAATTGGATGTCTTCTCACCTCCCTGCAGAGTTTCCCCCAGAAAAGTTGTACACCTCAGTGGTTTTCTGACAAATTCAATATTTTAGTTCTCTCACCATTCTCTTAACTTGTATTTTGAAAAAAACATTAGACTAAAATGTAAACATGAGGCATTCTCTGATTATTTGCTGGTAACTATGAGCCCTGCTTAAAAGACAGTTATTCCAAAAAAAGATTCATCATGCCAGGTAAAACATGGATAGGACAGCAGTAGCCACAGAAGAGATGCTTCAGCTGTTGCTGAAATCTACTGATATATACAAGGTTAATTTACTCAAGTGGTTCCACTGTCAGATTAGACCAAAAGCAGTGTCTTTTCAATAGTTGCATACAGGTAACTGGGATCAGGCTGGCCTGACTAAGACTCAAAGCCAGCAGAGCATCTACCCAAGCTGACCCTGGGTTTCATTTAGCACATCATCAGATCTGATGTTTTAAGTTAAATGTTTCTCAACTCATTTGTATGCACAGCTTGATCCTGCTTTGCATCCTTGCACGCAATTGGTGCCTTCTTTTGTAGCAGGTTCAATTGAACATTATGCTAAATATTTTGCTTTCTCTCTACAATAATCTACTTGTCTTTTTTTATTTAAAATAATTTTTTGGGCAACCAGTGCCTTTAATATAGTGACAGTGCAGGTCAGAAACAGGGAGACAGAGGGGAAGACGCGCAGCAAAGGGACCCAGGCTGGATTTGAACCCAACGCATGGGGATCAAACTCCAGTATATGGCTGCCTGCTCTACCCACTGAGCTATACGACGGCCTACTTGTCTGTTTTAACAGCAACATGTAGAAGGTAGACGAGATGCCATCATCTGCTGCTTGATGGAGTTCCTTGGAGAGTCTAGGAACTCATCAAAGACTACCAGGTAAATGTTCTGATGATTGTTGTATCCATGTTAAACATGTTGTCTGTTGTTCAATATTTGTACATCGATATCTCTACATGTTAGTAACTCATGCCAGTATTTGGAAAAGGCATGTCCTTTTAATTAAGTTTAACATTTAGATTAAATAAATTGGTATTCAATATATTTAAAATAAAAGCAAACCTTTTACTTCATTCCATTCATTTTCATTTCAGTTTTTTGTCATACCTTCCATGGAGAAGGACTTTCAGTCGGCACCAAAGTTGTTCTGGAAAACCGTCCGACACCTCAGGAGGGGGAAGCAGGGAACCATCCAAGCTGTGTACAGTAAGGATGGGATGCTGTTGACCTCAACTGATAGTGTGTTAGGGCGGTGGAAGGAACACTTTGAGGAACTCCTGAATCTGACAACTCCGCCCTCTATGTTAGCGGCGGAGCTGGAGTATGAAGGGGGATCAACTCCAATCTCACGGGGGGAAGTCACTGAGGTAGTTAAACAGCTCCACAGTGGCAAAGCCCCGGGGGTGGATGAGATCCGCCCAGAAATGCTGAAGGCTCTGGGTGTTGAGGGACTGTCATGGTTGACACGTCTCATCAACATTGCGTGGAAGTCGGAAACAGTACCGAAGGAGTGGCAGACCGGGGTGGTGGTTCCTCTTTTTAAAAAGGGGATCAGAGGGTGTGTGCCAATTACAGAGGCATCACATTACTCAGCCTCCCCGGGAAAGTTTACTCTAAGGTGCTGGAAAGGAGGGTCCGGCCGATTGTCGAACCTCAGATTGAAGAGGAACAATGCGGTTTTCGTCCTGGTCGTGAAACGACGGACCAGCTTTTCACTCTCGCAAGGATCCTGGAGGGGGCCTGGGAGTACGCTCATCTGGTCTACATGCTTTTAGTCCTTGGGCCAAAGGCTGAAATTTCACATATCGGTACCATCTGGGTGGGCAAATTCTAGTTGTTATTTTTTTATTGTTATACATCCCTAGATTATGTTTTGATGTGATAACCCTTTCAGAGTGGCAGCTTATTAGTGGTTTTCACCTCTTGAACAGAGAGACCCCTATCGGGCTAACGCTAAAAGACGAATTCTCCAGTCATCACATATAACTGTACCATTACACTATTATCTCGTCTCCATTGAAATAAACCCATCAATAAATACTTTAAATGGCCTACTATGTACTGGAACAGTTCACATTATCAATTTTATAAGGATATATAGTCTACTTTTATGAAATTTGGAGTTTCAAATAATAATATTTAGTGGTTCTTTCTTAAAAAACAATATTAAGTAAAATGTAACTATATAATTTTTCTTGACATACTGGGAACTGTACATACAAATATTAGGTCCATACCCTCAACCTAGGACTCAGTCAACATCATCATCATCTGAGTCCGTTAACTCGACAGTGGGTTCTTCCTCACTGGGTTGATTGGAACAGGTTTGCAGTTTGCACATATCTGTGCACTTCAGGCCATTGGTGAGACATGTGCACTCTGGCAGTTTGCATGACCTCGTGCACTTGCAGGTGAGCAACTGCAACACTGCATCGGGTGCTGGTAAGCCACTCATCCACTCAATCGCCAGCTTCCCTTCATCATCTGTGGTCCACCCACTCTCCTTGGGATCCGGCATCTTTTATGGATGTTTCCTTGTAGACGTCAAAGACAAAATCAATCCGTTGGCTCTTGGCTCCTTCATGGAGGACCTTGGCTAGAGCTGATTCTGCAAGTTGTGTGAAAGTCTTGTCATCCCCTTTCATCTGCTGCACCAAGCTCATCCCATCGATGATGGTTGCTGATGGTTCTGGGATAACGTCAGCAGGGGCAACATTTTTCTCCAACTCTCTAGCTAGAGCAGCTTTATTTGTCTTGCGCAACTCCATGATGCAGTTGCACGATGCATTCTCCATGAGCTCTCCAAGTGATGCCTGAGACACATCGTCGTGGAAGTTGCCAATGCTCTCAAGGGCTGCTTCCAGGTGGTGAACCTCTCCGGGATACTTGCCTTCTAGCCATGGAAGGAAGGCATTCCAGGCAAGCCTCATCATTGCTTCATACACAAGCTTGTGGAGTCTGACTGCACGGTTGTACTTCCGCCCTTCCATCACACCGATTACCGACCCTTCTGCAATCACACCTGACTCCACACAGAGATCCCTCAGACCTGCATCCTGGAATCGTTTTCCCAGAATGGAGAGCAAATTACAGATTGTGTGAAATACCCCCATCCTGATGATGATGTTATTGAATTTCTCATGCTTCCACACTATCTCTGCAGCCTTGGCGTAGAGTGCTTGGTCGAACACACAGACGATGCTGTTCAACTGCAGAGCTTCTTTGATGCTGAGTGTCCGGTTTAACACTTCATGCACCGTAGCCAATTCAGTAGCAGGAGCATTGATCGTTGGCAAGTAGCTGACAGTGTCCTGGACCACTGTGACATTGTTGCGGATCTGAATGTTAAATCCAGTCCAGCTGCTGATGTTTTGTATCTCAGGGGCAGACATTCGAGTGAGTAGCCAGACAAGGTTCTTTTCCTTTGCAGTCTGAACCTGAGTGGTAGAATTGGCGTTGACACTTTGAGTGGTTGGTGGGCCCACCCGCTGCCCAGCATTGTAGATGGGTAGCATCATTGAACTGAATATGAATGAAATGAAGGAGATGAAAGATTTTTGTCACTTACCGATTTAATCCAGTACACTACAGGATGAGCGTCTTCAGAAAGGTTCCATACTGTAAACGAAGCTCACCTTGCGTGCATGAAATAGCACCCTTTTTAGCCAAAAGGTTCTATCTCCTTGGCTAAGAACCCCCATGTTTCTATATAAATACATTTTCCTTTTTCTTCTGTTAAAAACTGAAAGTAAATGCTCAACTGCACACGATTATTGTCATCCGAATACAACAATGTACATACGCGTATAAAGGCTGATCTTGGTGCCATCTAAGAATCAGATTTTAAAGAGATAACAACAAAACATGTATGAAAAATCAAACTTTATTTTTTTCCAATAGTTGCAACATTTGACTTTAACAAATAATGTACACATATACACAGGGTGCGATTTGACAAAAAAACAG
This sequence comes from Eleginops maclovinus, assembly GCF_036324505.1. Classification (NCBI taxonomy): domain Eukaryota; kingdom Metazoa; phylum Chordata; class Actinopteri; order Perciformes; family Eleginopidae; genus Eleginops; species Eleginops maclovinus. The sequence continues at coordinate 17,244,989 of NC_086351.1, read as the reverse complement.
AGGGGGGGATATTTTTATTTATTTATTCATAGACAAGAACATTGGACTTTTAACTTTAAAAAACGCTAAAAGTAGACAGGCCCTTTTTTCGGCTCCGTGGATTAGTCCCCATCACAACATGGCAAAACTTTTAATAACCCATACATGGATTTCTATTCAACGTCACAAAAACATGCGTACGCACTAACAGGCAGAAAGCACCATAGAACAGCATCAATGCTCTCCATGAAAAGACCCTCCAATTAACTTAAATCAAACACTCAAAATAATTCACTAAATAGCACAACGTGCTGTCAACACTCAGGGACAGGTCTGGAAAACTAGACAAAGTAAACAGTCGGCTCTGGTGACAAATTTGTGGTGGCTTTTTCGTTTTTCCTATCGGGGCATTGTCTGCAGCATTTCGGCCCTCTTCTATCCACAATTCTGCAAATGGGTCCTGTAAAGTAAGATGATATGCTGCTCTGAACGCGTTTCATGTTTGGTTCAGCGCTGTTTTTCCTGCGAAGTTCCCGCACAAAAATGTTACAATGTTTTTGTGTTCGATGACGTTCAGAAATATGCACCGTCTGCCAGAAGGCTGCTGAATAGCCTACTCTGATGTAAAGACACTGAAGATCGTTAGATTTCAAGAGTTTAAGTAGGCTAGCAGTTAAGTTGCATTCATCGCTATCAAGGGGGGGAAATCCTTGTCCCCACCGGAGATAAAAATAATTTAGCAGAGGTAGGGATAGGAAAACCAGAGGGGGGGAAATCCTCACCACCCCCCCCTACAAATCGCACCCTGCATATACAACAAAAATTAATGACCAAAGTTATATCACTGTTAAGATGATATTAGAACATGTGCGATTTCGGGAAATCTCGCTAAAGCGCTGAGCAGTGAAAACGGTAATATAGCCCAAAAATATAAAAAGCTGCTTTTGTGCAAGGGTTATCATATATTAATATGCTTATATCAGTCTTACAAACAACTTAATATAGGTAAAGTTTTGCCCCCTCAGATGGTACCAATATGTGGTCTGGCCCAAGGACTATTTGTGGATTTGGAGAAGGCGTATGACCGGGTTCCCAGGGAGATACTGTGGGAGGTGCTGCGGGAGTATGGGGTGAGGGGGTCTCTACTCAGGGCCATCCAATCTCTGTACACTCCTTCGTGTTGAAAGGAGCCAGTTGAGGTGGTTCGGGCACCTAGTGAGGATGCCACCTGGGCGCCTCCCTAGGGAGGTGTTCCAAGCACGTCCAGCTGGGAAGAGACTGAGGGGTAGACCTAGGACCAGGTGGAGGGATTATATCTCTTCGCTGGCCTGGGAGCGTCTTGGAATCCCCCAGTCAGAGCTGGTTGATGTGGCCAGGGAAAGGAAAGTTTGGGGCTCTCTGCTGGAGCTGTTACCTCCGTGACCCTGACGGAAAAGCGGGAGAAGATGGATGGATGGTCATACTTTCTCTAATTATTACTATTTTTTAATTCTGATTCCTAATTTGGTTTTCAGTAGAATTGAACATTTGAGCCTGTAAACCCCAAATCCCACCTCTTTTCCACTACACTGAATCCATTACTATACCAGTGTTTACAAAGCAGATATTTTATAAACTGAGCTGCCTTCATACTTAAATTCATACTTGGACCAAGAAATAAAAGTGAATATGAATTCCCTACATAGTAATTTACCCCGTCTTAAACTGTGTAAAAGGAAACTGTAAAATCAATAGTTAGTTAAATATAGGGCTGACTGATTTAGAAAAAATATTGACTTGCAATTATTTTTGTAGATATTGCGATATTGGAGGGAATGATACTTTTTACATCATTATTCTCATTTTCATTGAAAAACATTAAAATGATCATGGTGTGATTTTTGTGAGGATTTGTAGCAAACAAATATGTTTCCTTAAGACTGTAGAATATGATGTGTAGGCTGGGACATCTCTGCAGCACGACAATATTACATTTAAAATGCTATTTTGACACACATTTTGCCTTTAACAAATATCATGCCTGCTGCGATTTGAAAATTGCAGTAGGCCATATTGTGGTTTCAATACAATTGTGATTGATTGTTCAGCCCTATTAAATGGCTACTTTAACCCAATGAATCGCCTCTTGCATATTCAGTAACTTCAAAGAAAACATGTACAGCATACTTTATCTGAGTATTACCGATGCACATGTTTTGACAGGACGTGAGCAAAGAAATCATAAGAGAGGACTATGCTGAGCATGTCATGAAGGTCTTTGTCCTCCGTGGAAGTGCAGCACACGAAGGACCTGACTATGTGTCCACCATCATCGAGGGAACTGAGGTTCATGCCTTTGGCTCATGGGTTTCATCTATGCAATGAACTTCAGTTACCCACCGAAGATGAAATACACTTTTGAAGTATTTCAGAAGCTCTTTCTTGAGCTTAATGTCCTGAAGAGGTCTCCAAAGGTCCAGGCTTTGCACAACACACTTCTAGCCTAAGTGTATGCAACCTTGTTTCTCAAGGTGTTTGGTTTAACTTGCACTTCAGAGGAATTACTTGGTAGTTATGGTGGCTAACAACAGTGACCTTTTTCACATGTTTCGCCTGAGCCCACTTTGTACAACTACCATGTTTTGTATATTGTTATGTTTCAAATCCTTGTTAAGGGTCTTCGGTGTTGTTGACAAGCTTGTCCCACTGAAAAAAAAACAATTTAGCTAATTTTCCAATTCTACTTACAGATAGCCAACTTTGAGTCACAAACCATGCCAACAACCAGCATCTGTCCCCTAGAAATAGTTCATTTTGTTGTATGTGGCAGTTGCAGCGTTTCTGTATTTGGTTGTGCTTTGAGCATTTGCAGCTAAATGCTGCACATGATGTCAAATGGAAGTTTCATTTGCTTTTGTTCTGTCTATTTGTATGTTTTCTTGAGTAACAGTGCATTGAGGACTCAGGGCCATTGAACCTTTTACCTGAAATATGTACTGAAATTGATCTCTGTAAATGCTTTCTTCAGGATCAGCCAGAGAGTGAATGTTTGTACACCGATTTAGGTGCTGTGTGCACCAGATTGTATATGTTGTTTCAAAACATAAAGGTGCTGTTTAAAAGAGTCCATTGTTAAATGTTTTGTAAAACTTTTTTTTATAAAAAGAAGCCCATAATAACAAATACATACTAGAGTAGTGATGTTAAAGGTAAAATAAATATTATGTAAAGCAAGTAAAAAAAACCTGAACAGAGGAGTTTTGTAATTATGTGCAAAGGACAGTAAGTAAAATATACTATGCAACAGTGAGTAAAATATACTATGCAACAGCAAGTAAAATATACTATGCAACAGTGAGTAAAATATACTATGCAACAGCAAGTAAAATATACTATGCAACAGTGAGTAAAATGTACTATGCAACAGTAAGTAAAATATACTATGCAACAGTAAGTAAAATATACTATGCAACAGTGAGTAAAATATACTATGCAACAGTGAGTAAAATGTACTATGCAACAGTGAGTAAAATGTATTACCAAAGACAGAAAACAGACAGTAAAGTTTACTTGTGTACCTGTTGTTAGAAACACTTTGTGAGCGTTCGGGCTCACACCTACGTTCCCAATGATGGAAGGACCACTCGGTACTTTGAAACACAATGAAATCTTTATTACGGAACAGTACTTTCACAATGGTACTGGCGGTTAGTGGCTCTCGTCCTGCGGGCGAGGGGAAACAGTCCTCACTCAGGCCCCCGTCTACTGCAACAGAACAGAACCAGGTTACGACCATGACTTTAATCAGTGCCTGATTACCTGATCCCGATCAGCTGTCTGGCCTCCGGCTGAGCCACTCCTACCACTCCAGCAGCCGGCACCCTAACCACACCCCGCTGCCACACAGTTCTTCTAAGTAGAATTTACTTGAAATATCCTCTGTAAAATCTACGTAGAAATTCTGCATGCAAATTGTTACCTAGATGTTTCTAAGTAAAAGTCACTCAACATTCTGTCCTGTTGTTGTTAAAAAATGTTAAGCATTGTTATTGTTCATTTTCACATATTTGCCTATTTTGAGAAATGTTCTTACTGATTTAATTGCCATATTTGGCCCAAAATTTGCCATCCAGAATATAGATATACAGTTGAGTGTTGTATTTATGACAGTGCTGCAGTATACAAGATGGGATATAAAGTTGGAAGGCCATTATTTAGGCTAATGCTTGTATCTTTGCATTATTTATTTCACTTGTTATCCTTTTCCATCCCAGCGTAGCACATTCTGCAGCTTCAGCAGTGTGTTCAGAGACAGAACAGTCGCTCACTGGCATTCAATACAGTAAATGTGTTTCTTTCATTTCATTTAGCATTGTTGTTAACATTAACTATAGTATGGGCTTTGCACACATTAAATGTCCTGTTAACAACAACACAATGTGTAGGTAAGACAGGGACATGGCTTTCTGTGATTACACAGCACCTGCAGTGCTCCTGTTATAGTTACGTTTCACAGCCTGCAATGCTTTCTAGTGCAGTTTGCCTGAAGAAAAACAGTCCAATAAATACATTTGACAGCGCTATACTTTGGTAACTGAAGGTCAAAGAGAAATCTTGTAATCGAATAGCCCATAAATAAAGTTCACTGCAAGGAAGGATGAGTATGACAGGGCATTCTCTCCGTCTGTTGCGCTTCCTCAATCCATTATGTGGGAGTTCCTTTCTGAAAGGTTGGATACATTACTTTGCGAAGTTTTCACACTTGTGCTGAAGCAAGTATTTTTGTTGAATGCAATTTTTAACATTTGATACCGCTCACATTTCAGCATTTATGGTACTGGTAATGTTACGTGTCATATTCTAAATGTTCTAACTTTTTTGTTTCAGCTCTAAAGGGAATACAAAATACACACAGCATCTTTTCTACCATACTTTTGAACACCTTTAAATCTTTTATATGTAGATTCTAGTAGGGCTGGGCGATATGGACTAAAAGTCATATCCCGATATACTTAGGTTGAATATCGATATACGATATATATCCCGATATTTTTTCCGCAAAGTGAGAGCTGTGAAATGAAATGCTCAGTCAAAGTCAAAGCCAAATACGAGTAGTTTCATTGAAAACTCACTATAAAATGTAAACATAAACACTATAACAAAGCTCCGTAAGGTGCACATTTAAATAAATAAAATATCTTAAATAAAATTAGCCTTGTTTGGAGACAAGCTGTTTTCATCTCCCAGTCTTGCATGAAGTGAACTGCCACGCTCATATAAGGCTCACACGTCCTGCTTGACCACATATCGCTGGTCAACGCAAAATGGGTGACGTTAGCGAGCCGGCCTGCAACGTTCTGTCTGACTTCACTATACATTTGCGGCAGTGCTTCTCGTGCAAAATAGTTTCGACTGGGAAGCTCGTATCTCGGGTCCAGCTTTTTAATTAGCTCTTTGAACCCGACCTGTTGCGTCTTTGGCAATGTGAAAGGACACCGCCTTTGTTATTGCACGCCACTTGTCGCTTTTCTTCTCATACGGCACACAGCGGGAAAATGAAGCTTGCAGTGAGCTTTGTTTTGGGGCTGGAGCTTTGTCGGGTTGGGGACGGTTGTGCCCGTGGCTTCTGCAGCGCGCAGTTTCACACACTCTTCATATTGCACTTTGTGCCACGTTTTTAAGTGATGAAAAAGATTCGTAGTGCTTCCACCACTGGCTGCAATGTGCTTATGGCACTCCCTACATATAGCTTGGTTTTGTTGCTCGTCTGACAATTTGTATTGTAAGAAATGTTCGTTTATTTGAAGCCCAGGAGACGGTTTAAAATAAAGAAAGCAAAACTCCCTTAAAAGTTATAAAAGGAGTGTTTAATATAAGGATGCAGCGGTAGGTTTTACAAAAGCTTCACAGCTGTGGCTCAATAGCCCGGGACACGCGTCCACAGGCCACTGACTGAGCGGAGCTCATCAGTAGTTACTGTCTGGCGGTCCGGAACAAAAGAGAGCTCGATTTCACAATCCTTACATGTTTTATAGAACCACCCCTTTCCGACCATACAATAAACAACTTCAAAATCAGACGCGCCCCGCTGTCGTGCTCTCATTGGTTGGTAGCGGGGGGCTGGATCCTCCTCTATAGGCTGACGTCGTCGGGGCGGGTCCTCTTATGACGTCACCGTCGCCATCTTGTTAGCGAAGTCCTGGAGCTGTCATCTACGATAGTCTATTATGCAATTCTTAGGAGGTTTATCAGTTATTAAACAGGCAACTGTATCATTGCAGCATCAATGAGTGAGAGGTAGAGGCGGTGTGTTTAGTATGCAACTCCACTGGTCCTTCTCCCTCTACTCATATATACAAAACAATATTAGCTTTATGCTATCTGAGGCTAAAAACAACATCCTGTAATACTACCGTAAATGGACAAATATGATCCGTCCAGAAACAGTGAATTATCTTTTAAAGTTCCGCTCTAATATATTGATTATTTCTAACAGTATCCGAACCATCTCCAAATGATTGAGCTACTGCTTTTTCTTTTTACCAACCAAGGGGCTCTCCACCGTACGCTCACTGCTTTTTCTTTTTACCAACCAAGGGGCTCTCCACCGTACGCTCTGCAGACGTTGTTGCCTTCTCCATGTTTGTTGAAGAGTGCCGGAGTGTCCCTCCCCCCTCTGTGCATGAAAGAGGAGGGGCGGAGCCGGGGCGCGGGAAGCAGTGCAGAGAGTTCCGATCAACGGCTTGCCTGAAGCAAGTATTACAGCGCAATTTTGAACTATATCGATATATGCGATATGGTCTAATTCCATATCTTATTTAAAAATATATCGATATATCTTAAATATCGATATATCGCCCAGCCCTAGATTCTAGTGAGGTTTAAGGTTTGCAAAGGGCTGTTTTGTAACAGTTGACATTGTTCTCATCAGCTCGGTAGTGGCCGATTTCGCGTATCCAAATGTTAAAACAGGTAGGGGAGAGCGGGGTAATGTGGGACACCGGGTAATGTGAGAGACACGCTGTAACTAGGCAAAGAAACAAATTTGCGGTCATGTGACCATAATGTTTTCAAGCCTCTCCCACCCCCCCACTTGTCATGAAGGAGAAGTTGGTGCTTTTCTGTGGTAAGTATTTTTTTCACAAAAATGTGTTTTTTGCATGTAAAAGTAAATTTTCTTACTGCGAACGTAATCAACTGTAGTGTCAAAGCAAATTGATTTAGGTTGAAAAACTTATATCATACATGTTGATGAACTTCCAACATATAAAACCATGTGATTGGTGCTAGTTAAAGATTAGCATGAATTGCCTAGAGATGTTGTTTTTTCTAAAATGGTGGCTGTGGGGTAAAGTGAGACAGATGCTGTGGGGTAAAGTGAGACGCTGACTCACTTTACCCCGACATGAAGCACAAGTTAAGTTTAGTCTTATATATATTTTAGTCTAATATTACAAAACATATGTATTTTAATGTCATAAACATTGTACAAAAGTCATCATGCCAAGACGATACATCAGGAAGACAGCTTGGGGCCAAACACCCCTCACAAAGATGGAGAGTGCAGCTGCTGAGGTCATGCAAGGAAAGAAGTCCTTAAGACAAGCAGGAAAGGAAAGAAATATCGACAAGACAACCCTCCAAAGATTCATTAAGAAAATAGAGAAAGGGAAAGGTAAATCAGTAGCCTGGGGTGCAATAGCTGAGGCAAAAAGAATACTCACAGATGAGATGGAGGAGGAGCTTGCCCAACACTTAAAACAACTGTCTGACCAGTTCCATGGCCTTGCTCCAGTTAAGTGCCGTGAACTGGCATTTGAATATGCAAACAAAAACCATATCCCCGTCCCTGCCAATTGGACGGAGAAACAATGTGCAGGTAGGCAAGAGATCACATGATTCTGTATGTCAACTTAGGCCAACTGATCTTGCCACAAAGCTAATCTTATAATAACGAATTGTCCACTCTTTAGGAGTAGAGTGGTTTGGCAGCTTTCTAGCCCGTCGCCATCTCTCTGTCCGAACTCCGGAGGCAACATCCCTGGGAAGGGCTACAGCCTTCAATAAAACTACAGTGGGGGAGTTCTTTGAAAATCTGGCTGTAGTGATGGACAGGTGACAGAATTAATTCTTTAGTTGCAAATGTTTTATGGAGGCTTTACCTGTAAGATTTGGTTTTGATTCTGATAAGGTTCTTCCCTTGCCTCTCTTCTTTAACAGACACACATTTCCTCCACACATGATTTACAATGTGGATGAAACAGGCGTCTTTACAGTACAAAAGCCACGGCAGGTAAGCTACTAGAGAGCAGCAGACTGATACTGAGTGGCTTGTGATAATGACCAGCTAGCTATTGGCAGAATGCTGAAACTAATGCTATTAGTAATGTTGTGAGCCTGTGAACTAGAAACAATGAATGGACTGCAACAAAATAAAATGTACCTTTAGACCAATAGTAGCCTACTGATTGCACATGCCATTGATTCTAAACTTTCTACTTGATTCAGGTTGTGACAGAGAAAGGAAAAAAGCAAGTTGGTTCTATCACATCAGCTGAGAGAGGAGAACTGGTGACTGTGGTGTGTGCAGTGAATGCTGCTGGGAATGCCATACCTCCCATGTTTGTCTTCCCCAGAGTTAGGTTTAAGGACGAATTCATGATAGGAGCACCTCCAGGAGCCAAAGGTGCCTCCACCAGAACAGGATGGATGAATGAAGACACCTGGCCTGAGTTCCTTGATCACTTGATACAGCACACTAAGTGCACTCCTGACCATCCCATGCTGCTAATCCTGGATAATCTGAGAGCTCACATCTCACTCAAGGCAGTGGAGAAAGCAAAGAGCAATGGTATTGTTCTGCTCACCCTCCCACCCCACACATTCCATCGCTTGCAGCCTCTCGACGTGACGGTGTATGGCCCGTTCAAGACCCTATACAGCCGAGCTCTTGATGGGTGGATGAGATCTAACCCTGGCAAAACAGTCTCCATCTATCAGATTGCAGGATTTGTGAATGAGGCCTTCTTGTCAGCAGTGACACCACGGAATATAACCTCTGGCTTCAAGTCCACTGGGATCTTCCCATATAACAGAGATATTTTCCCTGAGGAAGCGTTTGCACCATCCATGGTGTCAGACCGGCCAAACCCTGAGCTGGGGCCTGCATCCACTGGTCCATCCACTTCAGATGATCCGGATGGTCCACGGCCTGCAGATGATCCACCCCCTGCAGATGAACCACCTTCTGCAGATGATCCACTCGCTGATGCTAATCCATCCACTTTGCATGGTCAACATGGATCGGCCTCGCCAGCTGTCTCAGATGTGCCACATGTTCCCAGACGACCTGGATATGCGTCTCCTCAGGAAATCATACCACTTCCAAAATGTCCCCCCAGAGGACAAACAAAACGAAAGCGTGTGAAGACAGCCATCCTAACAGATACTCCAGAGAAGCAAATCATAGAACAGGCTTATGAAGAGAGACAAAAGAAACTGGCAGGGAAAAAGCAAAATAGCAAAGAAAAGGGAAAACCCAAAAAGAAGGCACCCAAGAAGAAAATCATAGATAGCAGCTCTGAGGAGAGTGATGACCCTGTCCCACTTGAAGATGATTTTGAGAGCTCTGAAGATGAGAGGAGTGACCCTGGAAACAAAGATCTGTCCGTGGGTGACTTCGTCCTCGTTAACTTTGCCACAAAACACCGTAGTCTCCGTTATGTTGGCATGGTTGAGAAAGTGGAGGGGGACGAAATACTAACCCAATTCCTCAGAAGGATCCAGGGAAACAAGAGAGAGTGGGAGAGACCCACGTTTGCCATGAAAGAAAAGGATGTGGCACATGTTCCTAAAGGTGATGTGGTGAAGAAGCTTCCTCAACCTAATAGGCCTGGAGGAACAACACGGAGAGAGCAACTCTTCACCTTTCCCTGTAACCTTCAGGGCTGGAATGTAGAGTAGGCCTTGTTAAAATATGCGGCTGATGTTCATATCATATCGTGTTCTAATCTAACTGGTTAAATGGTTAATTGAATGTTTATTAAAGCACTTTGAAATATATTATGTTGTATTTGACTTTGTTTGGAGTTACTTTGTTTAAAAAATTTGCTAAATTGACCAATCCCCATGATTATGTTGCGCGTCCGACATTAGTTTTGGAATGTGTGGTTGTCAATCTATCTGTCAGGATTCTGTTACAACATGTGTTGTTATGGTAGTTTAAAAGTGGAAAAGGTAAGTGGTTCACTTTACCTCCTTGATTTCTCTAGTCTGTCTCAGTTCACCCCTTAGCTGGGGTAAAGTGAGACACAAGACCACTTTTTTAAAAACAATCATATTTTCACTGCCCTTTGTCCTGAAGACATTCTGATCATTTCCAGTGCTAGGAAACATCCTGAATTAATGGGAAATGTGTACATTTTACTGATATATCATTTTAGCTCGCCTACAGGGGAGCAAATGTAAAAAATGTCTCACATTACCCCGCTCTCCCCTACCTCTTAACTTGGAAGTTGGAAAGCTGTGGTAGTTGGCTTAACCAGGCACTCCAATATTGTGCAAACCCGTCAGGAATGCCCTCATCAGATGTAAGTTTTTCCTTGCATAGTTGCTGCAGAAAGATTTTACCTGGGAGCACGACTGGGGCAAAGAATCCTAGTGGGTCATAGATGGAGCTTACTACTGACAAAACTCCTGTTCTTGTGACTGCTCTCAGGCTGATATTGGCTCTGAACTTGAAACAGTCTGATTCTATGCACCAGAGGGCACCGAGTGCTCTTCCGACAGGCAGAGGCTCTTTAGCCAGATCTAAGTCCTTTACTTCCTTGGCTCTCTCACTCTCTGGAATACCTTTCAAGAGGGCTCGGCTATTGCTTGTCCACATGGTACGGTGAAAGCCTCCTGAGGCACACAGGGATGTGAAGTCTCTGCTCAGGGCAATGGCTTCCGAGTCACTACTGATTGACTTTAGACAGACATCAACATAAAAGCTTCTCAAAACGGTCTCCACGGCTTGGGTTAATGCCACAGTCCTGTTTTCTTCTGCTGCTCTTCTTTAGGCAAAGGTTAGCACAGCTGGCAGATGAGGTGGCGCCCAAGAGATGTACAACCATTTTGTACTCAACCATTTCTTGTGTGAGGTATCCATTAGGCCACCACAAGAAGCAAAGGAGATCTGTGTCCTCTTCTGGAATGCTGACTTGATGGTACATGGCTTCTATGTCTGCCATCATTGCGACGTTCTGGAGCTTGTCAGGTCAGGACACTGAATTGATGTTCCGTGAAAGCTTGCAGCACAGTCAAAGACCACCCAAAGTTTTTTTCTTTTGTGGGTGGTACACACCATGGGGAGGGATGTACAGCATTCGGTCGTCCTGCCGGCTCAGCTGTGTCTCTGGCACCTTGACTGCATATCCCTAGCAGGTCACTAATACAGTCTGTGTATTCCTGGTGGAGTTGATGGTTTTTGTTGAGTCTCTTTTCAGGTTTATTGCTCTCTGGACCGCAGCATCTTGTTGTTTGGCAAGCTGACCAATGATGTCTTTGTAGGGAGATTGATGTTATAATGTCCTTCAGAAAGATGGATTGAGCTGGACACAGAGCTGATGAATTTTTTGTCTTCTTGTGACATTTCCTGTTGGTCACTGTGGCAATGCTCAGGAAAGTCAGTGTTGTATTGTTGTACGAGTAGCCTTTCCAGATCCTCCAATGCAATCCGGTTGATTGTGACTTGGTGCTGCTCGCTGTCTTCTAACCCACCGTTCGTTTGTTCTTTAAGCGGTCCATTGATAGTCCAGCCGAGGACTGTCTTTACAGCATATGGGTCGTTTTTATGACTGTGGATAACTTTCCACGGCTCAAATGCTTCGTACACGTCACTTCATTTTTCAATGTCTTTCTGAAGAGGGATGTGATCTTTTGTAACTGGGATGCTCTTTTGTGTGAAGACCTTTTTTAAGCTGATAAACTTATCTTCTTTAATTCCACAGACCTCCAAGTCTCTCAGCAGGGAACTTTTCACTCATTTTGTTGAGCTCATTGTTATTAGGACCAGCTGAGCTCCTTTTCCCTGTAGTTTTAGCTGCCTTGCTAAAGAATCTGTGCAAAATGTTGCCGAGTCCACGAAGGCGTAGGTTTCCACACGTTTGCTGCCTTTCTTTGCTTTGATGCAGACCGGGAGAATAGCAAGACAGATTTATCTCCAGCCCCTTAGTAGAAGTCTCCTGGTTTAAGCTCACCAGTGCACTTGAAACTACGGTCCTGTCTGACCTGGCCACCTCTTGGCCTTCTGCAACTGCAGGCTTGAAAACATAGTCCTTTTTGTGAATGTGTAGCATGCTTGGTGTCTTTCTGAACATATTTGGCATGTCATTCTCCTTTTGCAGTCTTTACTCATGCCCTTTACCTAGGCATCCAAAGCATAGTCCAAATTTCCTTATAAAATCCAACTTAACTTTGTGAGGTTTTTCTGCTATCTGGTGGCACTCCAATACTGCATGATTATTTTTGCAGAACAAACATGGCTTAGTGAAAGGGACATTGCTTGACATCCTGTTATACAGTGTCACTGGTTTGTAATTATCTTCCTCTGTGGATGTGGCTACGCTGGTAGCAAAGATGCTTCCTTTAATCCTTTCATTCCTGGTATCTTTTTCTATTTGCAGCACTTTCCTGCCTTTTGTTTCGGCAGCAGATCCCTGCAGGTCACCGAAGAGAGGGTCAGCGATGATTTTTGGCTTGTCTATCCAAAAAGTCAACCAGGTCTTTGAGTCTGACTCTTCTTTGGCTCCTTTATTGGATCTCAAATGCCAGCGCCCTCCGCCTTTCTCTGCACTTATAAGGTAGCTTCGAGAAGATAACTCATATTTGTAGGGTTATCCAGCTCGTCCATGTATTCCACATCCTCAAAGGCGTTTCTACAACTTAGCAGGAATAGGGAAAACTTGCTGAGTGCTTATGAGTCCTCTGATTTGATTTGCGGCCATTTTAGAACCTTTTCCCTCAATGTGGAGGCAATTTTCAGTGGGTTGCCGTAGCGGTCTTCCAACATGTCCATGGCACTCTGAAAGCCACAGTCGGGGGACATATGCGGACAGCCTTTTACAATGTCTTTAGGATCACCTCTTGTATACTGTTCCAGGAAATACATCTTGGGAGAAAGGCAAGCTGTTGATGTTTCCCAAGCATTTCTGTTATATTTGTTGCTTCAATACTTTGCACATGTCCCTTTCTTGCTAAGGAGCCCCACTGGCTGATGTACTTGAGTCCAGAGTCTTTAGTGTTTTAGCTCTAGCTCCAAGTACTGAGATAAACCCCTCAGATAGGTCTACATCACTAGGTTGGATTAGGGGATGGCTGTGTCCTGCTTGCTCTTGTGTTTTCTTTCTTCCCAAGAGAATGCTGCGTGTTTGCATTATCCAAATACATGTTCATTGCATCACTCTTATCCTGTGCATTGTACTCTTCATAGATTTTTATTTTAGCGTTGGACACTGCTAAAGCTATTTTAATTTTCAGTTCTTCTTTCTCAGCCTGAAGATGTGCCTGCTGCCAGGGCTTGACTTTGCTTTAGAGATGCTGCCTTGGCTTCCAGAGATACACGCTTGACTTCCTCTCTTAATCGTGTTGAGGATGCCGTTGAAGCAGAGGAAGCCTTGGTGGTACACTGCTTGTTCTACTGGATTTCGTCACCACAGGTACACTGTCCATATGAGATACATCATCATCGCCGGCTTGCGGCTTTTCTTTGTAATGCTCAGCATAATTAATCCACACATCAGCTTCTTTAATAAAGTCCTGAAACCTCTGGAATTCAGGCTCAAACCAGCTCTCTTGATCATGGCTCTTTTCTTCTTCATTAATAAAAAGCAAAACTGAGCTGTTACAGTCTTTAAAATCCTCAAAGACAGTTTTAAAGAGCTTCATCTTTGAATAAACTTGTTACAGGTACTGTCCATTAACGGCTCATCTTCATTCAGTTTGGCAGTAAGCTGTCTTAATTTACCTCTCCTTGCATTGATGTCGTGCTGCAGCCGCTGCTCCATGGCCTTTTCTGTAGGTCTGACTGCCCTCTTGTGGGCGTCGTCCGTAATCGCACCGTCTGTGGCGTCGAGTTCCGATATTATTCAGGCCGCTTCATTCACCACACAGCAACAGCGGTTCTATCCAGTGGCTTGAACTCCAACGGAAACGGCATGAAAAAGTAGCATGACAGTTAACGCTCAATGTCCAAACAGCAACGATAAATCCAAAATTACTTTGTTTCTGCCACGGCAACAATAGCTACGATCAGCTCCACCTCCGACAATTCCAGTGATAGTAGCCTATATTCCCACACACTTGTAATCCTTACGTCTTTGGCGAAAGTTGTTGACTTGTTGTAGTGGCCGATTTTGCGTATCCAAATGTTCAAACAGCCACTTAGTCTGCAAGGCAAATTACAGTATCATACACATAAAAAGAAAAACCAGACACCTTCATTGCTCCTTTTAATTGCTTTATTCCTTTGCCGGCCCACTGCTGTTTTGGGACTTCTGCACAGCACACACACACAATTAATAGAATAAAAAATACTTAGGGATGCGTGCGGTCAAAAACTTTTTCGCTTGCCACGTCCAGACTTCCATTAATCCCTGTTTCTTGACTTTTTTCTCTAGAGGGCGTTTCTCAATACCAAGAATGCAAAGAACGGACTTGTGTACTTGGGGAGAACGTTCTTGCGAGTTGTTCTTGAAAGAATGAACTTGCAAGTTGACGAGCACACAGAGCGCTGTTGGCGGTTTGAGACGACGCATACTTGCTGGTATTGCGCAATACACAATTGTGGAGCTTCTCAACTCCAAAAACGTTTGAGCAGATTTTGAATTCGCCATCGATTTTCGTAAAACTGCTAATATTTGAAATCTAAACCCTTGATTTCTCGCCTCAAAGTGAATTTGTAGTGATGAAATAGTATACGAAAATAGTAAAAACGTACCGTTGTTCAATGGCGTCCAGTAATTTTCCGCTCCTCGCTTGAATGCCGAAATGAATGCTGGGATATAATTCGCTGCCGAGTTAACACAAGTTAGCATCCGATGCATCCTTGGTAAAATGGGCCTGTCGAGAACATTTCCGGGAATTACATCCGGGAACTTTATCCGTTCTTGGTGAAAGCGAACTTGGTTTTGGGACAGTACTTGGGCAGCAAGAGATGACGTTTCACAAGAACACGAGCACGAGTACAGACAAGAACGCTGGCCACGCCATTTATAACTAAGGCTATGTCTCCAACCGGACACTTCAGACAGTGCACTGAGGTTCAGGGTCCTGCATTGCAGAGCACTGACATCTGTGGTGTGCACCTTCGCTGATAAGTGTTCGATTCGGGACAGCACTTAACGTTAAGCACCTGGCGGAAGTGACGAACGCAAATCTGCTTGCGACTCTAAACCCGCGAAACATTAGCAAAAATAAACTACATTTGTAAACAAACCAACATGAGCAAAAACTAAAAATGAGTGTGGTTTTGGTGATTTTTCTCTCCTTGGTCTACCCCTTTCTCCACCCCATGTGGAAACTTCACCGTCTCCGCAATCGTGGGAGGATACTACGTTTACTTGCTGAACGCGAGCTGGTATGCAAATTTGACATTTTGAGGGGAGGGAGGGGGAATGTGCGTAAACATTTAGCATACATGCATGAAAGCAGCCCAGCGCTAGGCCATTTGCCTGTAATTTTGCCTTACCTTACAGGGATAATTAGTTCTTCACAGCACAAAAATATTTTACAATTTTACTTTTCACAGCCTAGGCCTATGTAGTAATTGCAATGAGATTCAATTAAGTGTTAAATACTCAGTTTTAAGTGTTATTCACTGAAAATCGTAGGCATCATCTGCTTGACTGAACTTTTAAACACATCTTTGTTGAGGTGAAGTTTACCCTGATACAGGACTCAATTAGCAAAGGAACACAGAGACATATTTATTTATATCACAACCATACATCAATTCTAATATACATCAGAAAAGGCAATAAAAGACAAAAAAAACTCAATGAGAAAACCTTTTATTGATTAAATGACTTACATATTAATATATTATTTAATGTAATCTCCCCTCCCCACACACTTTACAGCAGCCAGCCAACCCCAGGCGGTACAGCCAGGTGAATCTTTTGATGCCACTGCTGGCTTTGTATTTTAACGGCCAGAGTGACCTGAGGACCGACTTCAGGCTCTCCAGAGTGTCTTTCAACGCCCTGATGGCTGTGCTGGGCACAGAGTGTGACCATGGGTGGGGCCCGGAGATCTCCACCCTGGTTTTTCTGTTTTGGCTAGCCAGTGCTACCTCTTACCGTGTGGTTGCCAGGGCGTTTGATATGCCCCGGTCCACAGGGTGGTGCATAGAGTGAGCGTCATCATTGGGGATGGTGGCTACCCCTGCCTGTCGCAACCCATCTGCCTCATGACCCCCTTCAGACAGCCTGTCCACAACCACCTCCAAGCTCGTTTCAACAGCTGCCTGTCAAAGGCGAGGTGTGTTGTGGAGAGGTCCTTCGGGATGCTGAAGACGAGATGGCGGTCCATTTTTCTGAAGGCCCTGGAGGTGGACATAAAGTTTGTGCCGGAGGTCATCGTGTGCTGCACAGTCCTACACAACATCTGCCTGACCAACGGCGACCTGCTGGAGCCAGATGTGGATGTGGGGAGGGCAGCAGTGGACCATCCAGCACCAGCACCAGCACCTCCAGGAACTGTTGCTGGGGCAGAGAACAGGCAGAGGATTGCAACACAATGCTTCATCCCTGACCATGACTACCTTTAAATGTAAATATGTAAATATTAAATGTTAATGGGGGTTCTGTTCGGTTCCGGTTTTCCCAATTCCCCTATAATTTGCAAACATCATATGAGTTTATAATTTTTTCTTTGTCATTATTGAAAAGGGATCAAGGTTTCTGTATGTGGGCTCTATAACAAAAACTTGCAGTTTAAAGGCATTTTGATAACAAGAAAAAAAAATCCCACTGGTGGAAAATGGCCTGTAAAGAGTTAAATGATAGTACACAGACATTTTAAGAGCTAAAACCTAACTCAGAGACCGAATTGTGCCAGGGGTTAGGTATGTTCTCTTTACAAATATCAGGACAACATTGTACATTCTTTAAAGAATTTATTTCGTCAGCTTCTCCAAAATGGTGAGGAGGCGCTCCTCCCTGGAAGCCGCCTCCCTCACACTCTCTCTCATCAAGGCCAGCCTTCTCTCCTCTCTTCTCTCCTCTCTTTCCTCCTCCCTGGAAGCCGCCTCCCTCATCCTCCTCTCCTCACTCTCTCTCATCATGGCCAGCCTTCTCTCCTCTCTTCTCTCCTCTCTTTCCACGCCCTCTCTGTACCGCCTTTCTTCTTTCTCAGTCGCCTCCCTATATCTCATCTCCTCTCTCTCCTTTGCCTCCTTTGCCTCTCTCTCCCTGGCCTCCTCTCTTTGGCTCTGCTGCTCCTCCATCTTCTTCCAGGCACCTGAAAATTGCCTTTCATTCTCAGAAAGCAGCTCCATAATCTCCCCAGTGTGCACCTTGCGTTTTTTAGGTGTGCACACTGGGGAGATTATGACTGACAAACTAACATCGGATCAGTAAAGAATTCTACACATTAAAGGTATTTAATGAAAACGGCATATTCAATTTTAAACTGCGAACGGATCCAATGGCATCTAAACTTCTCCTATAGCATCTTACAATTCAACCATAATGCTACCTAGCTAGCTATCTAACTGGCTAATAGTCGTGCATGCTAACTGTCGATATATGTCGTTAACTCCACCCAATACTCATTTCGCTGGCTTTAATCTGAGAATGGCATGTTGGGAGTACATTTAATACCAGCAAAGTGTAAAATTACCACTGATACTCACAATTACGGTCTGGAACAGACTGCGGTCCCGTCGCTTCGGTGTGTGCTTCGTCCGCCATTAAATTCGAAATGAAAAGATCCCGAAATGGCTCCTCCTCTTCCGCTACGTAGCCAAGATGGCGCCCGTGAGGTGCGCGAAGTGTCCATCGTTTCACACTCAATTTTTTTCCATCTGAGGGGCACCATCCGGGTACTTTTAGTGCGCTGAACTCTGCCGATTTTGCCAGTGTGAACGCCCTAAGCCCCCAAAGTCAGTGTCCGAAGGGCAGAAGTGTGCGAATCAAGACAGGGCCTATGACTGCCCCTTTGAGCATGCGCACTACGGTCTGCTATATATGATCATTTTCTATAAATAACAAGAACATAAATTAGGGCAGCTCATAAACAAAGCAAAACATTATGAAAGATGTATAATTGTAACTGGGTGCATTAATGTCAATGTAAATTGTTTGAAATTCCTTTAGCGGAAGAAAAAGACAACAGTATCCTGGCGGCAACAGCAGTGTTGGCTACACGTGAAGAGACGGTTCGCACGTAGATATATATTCTATCTTACTTCTCCGATTAGGTTTTAATACTTAAAAACGTAAAACACCTACTGCACGTGAACAAAGAACAAAATGACATCAAACTAAAGGCAGTCTGCCAGAGCTGTGCGTTACGGGAATGAAAACTTTCTTTTCTTCGTCTTAACATAAGTTAAAAAATGCAGTTGCAAAGGTCAGGACTACAGTGAAGGAGATACTATCATAGACTGTATATATAGATGCAGGGTGCGATTTGACAAAAAAACAGAGGGGGGGATGTTTTTTTTAATTTATTCATAGACAAGAACATTGGACTTTTAACTTGCATAACTAGGGAGAAAAAAACGCAAAAAGTAGACAGGCCCTTTTTTCGGGTCCGTGGATTAGTCCCCATCAAAACATGGCAAAACTTTTAATACCCATACATGGATTTCTATTCAACGTCACAAAAACATGCGTACGCACTAACAGGCAGAAAGCACCATAGAACAGCATCAATGCTCTCCATGAAAAGACCCTCCAATTAACTTAAATCAAACACCCAAAATAATTCACTAAATAGCACAATGTGCTGTCAACACTCAGGGACAGGTCTGGAAAACTAGACAAAGTAAACAGTCGGCTCTGGTGACAAATTTGTGGTGGCTTTTTCGTTTTTCCTATCGGGGCATTGTCTGCAGCATTTCGGCCCTCTTCTATCCACAATTCTGCAAATGGGTCCTGTAAAGTAAGATGATATGCTGCTCTGAACGCGTTTCATGTTTGGTTCAGCGCTGTTTTTCCTGCGAAGTTCCCGCACAAAAATGTTACAATGTTTTTGTGTTCGATGACGTTCAGAAATATGCACCGTCTGCCAGAAGGCTGCTGAATAGCCTACTCTGATGTAAAGACACTGAAGATCGTTAGATTTCAAGAGTTTAAGTAGGCTAGCAGTTAAGTTGCATTCATCGCTATCAAGGGGGGGAAATCCTTGTCCCCACCGGAGATAAAAATAATTTAGCAGAGGTAGGGATAGGAAAACCAGAGGGGGGGAAATCCTCACCATCCCCCCCTACAAATCGCACCCTGTATAGATGGACAGAGTGGCTCCATTCAGCTGTGTTCTATAGAATTGAAGCAACCGAGGCGACGCCATCTTTGAAAATTTGGAGCCAGTTCGAAGTACGCTTGCGCAGTAGAATCTGAAGCATGCGCAGTGAAGAGGAGGTCGCGATCAGACCCGCCCACTCATCGAGTGAAACACGCCCCTTATCGAGTGAAACACGCCCCCTTCTCCGTCCGTTCCCCACCACACACACAGGCCGAGTCCGACTCTCTGGGGCTAAACTGGCTGAAACTACAGTGCCCAGTTCGGTCTGGGTATTTGGATTTTCTCCGGTAAGTGTAACGTATGTAAAACTTTTTTCTCATTAGAAATCTCGATGTTTCGAGCGTCTTCAACATACAAATCTATCTGTTTTTCGTTGGTATATGACCATAATCCTTTCAAGGATGTCCGAAAATCTATAGATTACTGTCAAATTAAGTTAACTTTCTAACGTTAGCGGCTAAGCTATCGCTACCGTCATTTTAATGAGTTCGCTAGCTAATATTAAGTTAATATTCACTTACCGAAAAAACTGCACAGAGCTCCCCTGAGATGGCCTGTTAGTACAATCAACAGCACAACACGACATGACTGTCAATATATAAATGTAAAGTAATAACAGCAAATAAAACAAATATGAGTTGCCTGACAAAAGAACACCACTACAGCCGAGCCTACAGCTACTCTGAATGAAATGAAATGTTGAAGGAGGTTGCAAGCGGCTGCACTGTCAATCAAAGTGTAACCACGCCCCTTTTATATTTATTAAAATAACATTAAAGAAAATAATTTCTCGGGAAAAAGAAAAATGGTGTGATGTGAAGCACCTTGAAAGCTATTTTTTCGAATAAAAAGTTGTGGATGCAAAATTTGTTTTAGGTGAGAAAAGTGACATAGAAAGTTGGTTACTTGCCCATTGAAAATACATGGGAATGGGCGGAGCTACGCATTGTACTGCAGCCAGCCACCAGGGGGCTCTGGACTAGCGCTTGCTTCACTTTTAACGGACGAACCTCTGTCCATCAATATATACAGTCTATGGATACTATAAGTCCATACTATAAGGATTTAGCGCCTCAGTTGGAGAGGGAACAAGGTACGAATGTGTAGTTTAATATCATGCTTTATTATTTTCTTTGACGCTAGATTAACTGTTTGACGGCTGCTAGCGTAATCACTACATAACTTGATTCAAGGTTTTGAGGCTGTTTGTTTGTTTCCATGTATTGTGCACTTTGATTCCTATATGTGTAAATGGGTTGTCATTTATGTATATTGCTCTTACGGTGTGGATGGATTTTAATAAATTCGTGAAACATCAGTCCAAGAGTCCAACCATCGACTTTCTGGGGATGCTACAGTTAACTTAAAAGAGTATACAATGTGCCCATCAAGTCTTAAATAATTACAATATATGAAACGCCCAAATGGCTCTTACAAGCTCTTTATCACCTTGTAAATCTCTTTTTGTTCTGCGACAGCCTAGTATAAATTGTCGTTATCACATTCAGCTTCATTTTGTTAACCTCACACATAAGTAGCATTCGCCTTTGCACCATTAGTTTGTCAGCATAGAATTAAACTTTGTGACGAAATAAAAAAGATGTAGTGTCAGAATCAGAATTGGAAATACTTTATTTATCCCAAACTGGGAAATTATTTTCGTTGCAGCAGTGAAATACAAGAAGAAGCAAAACAAATAACAAATAATTAGAACTAAATACTCAAAATAAAAATGAGAAATATACAAATGTACAAATAATGCAATGAAATGGAATATTAAATCAGTATAATGTAAATGTACAATGTTAAGTGTGAAGGTGGGCATGTTAAGTCCAGTTCACAAGAGAGGCTATGGAGCAGTGAGTTGCGTGCAAGCCAGAGGGGAATTATTGTACAGAGTTATTGCATTGGGCAGGAATGTTCTCCTGTACCTGTCCTTGTGACAGCGGTGCTGGAACAGTCTGTTGGAGAAGGAGCCCCGCTGTCTGTCCAGCTGCAGGTGGAGAGGGTGGGTGGGGTTATCCATGATGGACAACAGTTTGTTGAGAGTTCTCCTCTCCACCACAGCCTCAAAATTATCCAGTTTGATGCCGATGACAGAGCCAGCTTTCCTGATCAGTTTATTGATTCTGCTGGTGTCACCGGCCCTGATGCTGTCCCCCCAGCAGACGGCAGCAATGAAGAGTGCACTAGCAACAACAGACTTGTAGAAGATCTCCAACATTTTGCTGCCCACGTTGAAGGATCTCAGCTTCCTCTGGAAATAGAGTCGGCTCATCCTCTTCTTGTACACAGCGTCAGTGTTGGCCCTCCACTTCAGTCCATTGTCGAGGTGCACTCCAAGGTACTTGTAATCCTCCACCACAGTCAAATCCTCACCCAGAATGCACAGGGGCAGTGGAGACATCCTCTTCTTCCTGAAGTCAAAGACCATCTCTCTGGTCTTGGCCACATTCAGAAGCAGATGATTTCCCCCCGTCCATTCCTCAAAATCCTCCACCAGCGCTCTGTACTCCTCCTCCCGTCCATCCCTTATACACCCTCCGAGTCATCCGAAAATGTCTGCAGAGGGCATGACACTGAGTTGTATTGAAAGTCAGTGGTGTATAAGGTGAACAGGAAAGGAGACAGCACAGTTCCCTGTGGGGCTCCTGTACTAGCAACCACCACATCAGACAGAACACTGCCCAGCCGGACATACTGTGGCCTGTCTGTGAGGTAGTTGGTAATCCAGGAGATGGTGGACGCGTCACTTAGTAGCCGTGGCTGGATCATGTTGAATGCACTGTTGAATGCACTATTGACTGCACTGTTGAATGCACTGGAGAAATCAAAGAAGGTGATTCTCATAGAGCATCCCTATCCATCCAGGTACGAGTGAGCACGCTGCAGCAGGTAAATAATGGCATCGTCCACCCCCAAGCGAGCCTGGTAGGCAAATTGCAGAGGGTCTAGAAAGGGGTATCGCCTGAGAAAGAAGGCTGTTAGGTTCTGAAGTGTACAAACGAGACCTGCCTTTAGATTACCAAGTGTCAGAGCATCAATGTAACCAATTAACAAACTGTCAATTAAAATGTCTACTGAACGATTAAACCCAGAAGTTTACCAAGCATTAACATACAAAACAGGGCCACATAATATATGCAAATAAGATCATTATTATGCATGTGCTAGTTCAGTGCCCAAATTAAGTGCTTGTATGGAGCACTCGGGATGTGTTTGCAAACATGAGCTCTATGACAACATATTACAGAAATAATGGTCACTTGAAAAACCTCATTTGTTGTACATTTGGCTGTATGATATATCAGTTAATAGAACACACAGACAGCTTGAATCTAATTTAGTAACGATTAAAAACTTTATTGAGAAATCCCCTCTTATTAGGGCTTATTAATGAATTGTTCGGACATGTTATATGAGTCACCCTAAACACCAACACTCGTCGAATTAGGCCAAGTGCTAGTAAAAGAAGAAAAGCATTCAGCAGATGCTGAATTAGTAATGGCAGAAGTTGCAGATTGACTGTGTTGATTGTCATGTTTTTGTCCGAAAGTGCTGCATGAATTATTTATGTCACAGCCCAAGTAATTAGATGTTGATGGGAAAAGACTGGACCGGGAAAACAACAGCGCTTGCTCCTCTTTGGAAATGATTAATCAGTCTCTTGGTTCTTTATCATTTTTGGCCATTTTAGGACTTTTGACCCTCTTCTTCAAACTGAAAGCTGCTTTCTCTTCCCGACAGCTCATAAGAGTTGACACTGCTATACTGAGTGGTATATTTTTAGCTCAGGATTTCACTTTTTGAAGTAAAAACCTGCTGCACATAAATCTACATTGATGGAAGGCAGATGCACGCTATGATCAATTTCAACCAGAGGAGGGTGCTGTTCTTTGTCATTTTATTCAGTCCTTGCTCCAGGCATTGGGCACTCTAGTGATTATAATGCACACCAATGAGATGTTCAAAGGCATATGAAACTTGTTGTAGAGAGTGGATGAAGGTTGGACTTTTACCAAGCTGTCTTTTACTACCTTGTAAAACCTTGAGTTAAGACATAATAAAATTAGTAGGTAAAGTACAGACATGCAGAACATACTCCCCTTTGTCTCTTTGAAAATTAGACCATATTCTCCTGTTATTAATCACCAGTGAGACATCTATGAATGGTGGGGTCGCAGTATACCCTTTATGATCCCTTCCTCTGCAATATAACACAACCGCGCTACTGCAGTTAAAGTTAGGATCAGTGATGCTAGCAGTACACTCATAAATCACACCGCTGTCTCAGAGTTGTTTCACACTGCTGAACTAAACTGCACCAACACAAATTACACCTCCAGTACAGTAACTCCAGGATCTCTCTCTGTGCGTCTAAAACACTGGGGATGTTTGACAGCCGTGGATTTCGGCGATGTGTTGGATCTTATTGCCGATCAATTGTACGTCAAGCTGCACTGGGGAAAAGAAGAAAGGCGTAATAAACTTTTGTTGGAGTAGTGTTCTTTTATTCCAGCCTGGATTTTGACAAACACTTGATGATAGAAAGGCAAGAACAAACATTATATTGCAAACTGAGAGCCTTCTGTGAAATGGTTATCCTGAAAGCACTGTTTGTATTTGCATGTAGAGTTCACCAGACCTTCGTTGGTTGGAGCATTCTTGGCAACCCACAGGTTTTTTTTCATATTGTGCTTCAAAAGTGTTCCCAAGAAAAGTGCACTCGCCTGTTTACTGATTTATACAGACCCTGAAACTATGCCATGCAATCAAGGACTCGCCTTCTTTAGAAAGCACAGAGGTCAGCCATGTCCAAGGCCCCTGTATATGTGTTGGTACAGCAGAGGGCTTCCCTGTAGACTGAATGAGCAGAGCTGCAGCAGGGCATCCAAGGCCCTTCCTTTGTTTTTGCTAAGCCAATTAGAGTGCGATAGCATCTGCTATGAAAGGAGAACAATGGCTTGTTCCTTGCGCGTTTGACTCCATGAGTATATGTGTGTTAATACAAAAGATTGTGTGTGTGTGTCTGTAGGCTACTTAGTAACTATGCGTGTGTGTGCATGTGAGTGTGTGTTTTGAATAGTAATAAGAGAAAGAACAGTATTTCATAGAGCAGAGGAGAGAACATGAGAAAACAACTGCCAATAAAGTATGACAGACAGCATATGGCTTCATCTGGTGTGCTTTAGCTAAGCCCCCACAAACACATACGCACACACACTGCAAATCACCAGGGAGGAAAATATAAATTAGGAAGACTTCCTGCATTTATGCGCTGAGGCACATACAATCCTTATAATTAAAAAGTCAGCGGTTTGACTGACACTCAAGCACACACAGTGCACCGTTTTTGTCCTCGCTCCAACTTCTGTGAAACTTTTTGACAGGAAGTGTGGTGGGATGATTTCACAGTAGGGCATAACACTCCATCTCTCTCTCCAAAGGACCTGAAGGTCATTAACCCCTACCTGCTGCTGTCAGAGCTGTGCAGAGTTTGATGACTCTTCTTTTCCTGCTAAGGAGTGAGAAGAGAGCGGAATGAGGATGTGTGTGTGCGTGAGTGTTTAGCAGAGCTTGCTAGCACCCCTGGCTTGGCCAGCCGGCTCCACCATATGGCCACATTTATCATGTATCTCGCTATTCATTAAGACTGCCCTTGCTGGCTGCACAAGC
Source organism: Eleginops maclovinus (assembly GCF_036324505.1). Classification (NCBI taxonomy): domain Eukaryota; kingdom Metazoa; phylum Chordata; class Actinopteri; order Perciformes; family Eleginopidae; genus Eleginops; species Eleginops maclovinus. The sequence goes on along the minus strand of NC_086351.1, from coordinate 17,219,846 downwards.
GCTGCTGGGGGCCTCAACCTCACCTCTGCATTGCTGCGGACGACTGATTGCAGTCCACTGTAATTTTGGGTGTGACTGCTGCAAATTTACATGTGGCTGGACAACCATGAACCAAAGGTTATTTTGCTTCACAGGAGGCCCAATTTTGTTGATCCAAAATGGGGATTGAATTCAATTATATGTAATAATGATATAAAAGCTCATTGCCCAAACATGTAATTAGTGCTTTTAAAGCTCTGCAAGGATTCAAAGATCAAGCGTCTGTGGAAAGGTTCCCACAGTGTGCAGTTCTCCCGCACTGTGTGACATGTATTTGTAACTAAGCAAACATAATTATCAGTATTATCTGACCCATTGCTTCACTGAAGGCAATAGAAGAAAAAAGCTATTTTCTTCATTCTTTTTAAGGAGATGCAACTGTTAGTGTGCAAGCTATGTGAACAAATGGATGGTTTAGCAAAAGTCTATTTCATGGGTATTTTTTATGCTAATACATCTACATTCAAAAATGTATGGCAGACATCATCAACAATATTTACTAAACAACATGGCAGAAAAGATATGTCTTTCAATCCTAATGTTTCTAATTTCAACTGTGTGAGGAACACAGCAGAACCTCCTGTAGTTTAAAACGTAGCATTTCTTGTTTCATATAAAGAGAATAATTTACAAATAAACATGAGGTATTAATGGATGGTTTCCTGCGTCAACTACAAATAGTGCTCTGATTAACATATCAGTCTCGTCTCTGAGCTAACGGTGGCGGCGCAAAAATAATTACCTGAGCGTGGGATCTTTTGATCTGCAATCCGTGCCATGTGTCAGACTGTATTTACATGAAGCACACATCGTCTTTCACTTTCTGGTCCTGGTTGTGTTCATGTTGTTGGAATTTGTAACTCTACGCCTCCTGCAAAGACAGAGAAGTAAAATAGGGCTGACAGTGATATCCCAAAGTGAGCTCTAACTATCAAACCAGAGAACAGAAAAACATACTTCACCCTTCAAACAAAATTAATTGGAATTTTCTAATGTGGTTATTTGTTTCCTTATTTTAAAAAACAAAACTGTCAAGATTTACAAGTTCACATATCCATTTGTCGTACCCTTTAAAACTTTCTTGCCTTTCAAAAGACTGGTTGTGCAGAGATTATATCTCTTTTAAACTATATAGTCCAAGAATTTCTGGTGCTAAAGAATTCAAGAAACTAAGGCTTATCTAAAGATGTAGATGGATGCGTGAGTCCATTGGATCGACCCATTAGATGGCTGGTTTTAATGGGAACAGGAGGAGTAGGAAGATTTCTACAATGCCATATGAAAGCCGAAATGAAGGGACTAGTTTTTAACGTCACCAACATGATAGGCTAATGAGGTATTGTCCAAATCTGACTGGTTTAAGTGAGGCAGGAAATTGAATTGAAGCTGGAAAAGATTTCTAAATAACCAGAAAGGGGTTGTGTCGTACACTATTGACAACCCTCATTATAATGCCCAAAATGTGCATTATAATGTCCCCCTCAAACTACAACAGAAAATTGTGGTTAAAAAAACAAAAAAACTTGAATATAAGAGGAACAAAATATATTCTGAGAATATAAAGTCATATATTTGTGTGAAAAGGGACCACATAGTTTAACTGCAAGGGGACATGATATGCCTGCATTGCATTACCTAGTCAAATCCTACCTTGTAATCAGAATTTACAATACTTTTTGTACTTTTTGTCTTGTAAATTTGTGAATTCAATCTCAGAAATTCTGTATTTGTCTATCCTCCTCCTCAAGTCATTTTATTGGATTTTGTTTCCCCTATGATGTCCATAACACTCATCATAGTCAAGTTGGTATGTTCAGCAGGACTGTACCACCCTGTGCAGCTTGTGTTGGGACTGTGAGGCCAGCTGTTGTTTCAGTGCGTCCCTGTTAGGCATCAAAAACATCAAACAGCAAGCGTGACTTAACTGCCCAGAGAAAATGCAGACGGTTGTTGTGCCTGTCATTTTTATCTCAGGAAAAATCCTCTGCATTTCTCTCCCACACTGTGTAACACTCTTGATTTTCTATCATCCTGTCTGTCCGTCTTTCTCTGTCTCTGCTTGATGGTTTGACAGCAGTGTGACAGCGAGGAAGAGACGTCTTCAGTGGGGAGGGGGGTGTCAGCAGGAGTGAGATGTGTGTCTTGCCACCACTGATTGCTCTGTGTCTGGGTGTCTCTCCATGCTTGTGTGAATTTGATGCTTCTGTGTGGAGACTAAGGGGCAACCTCCGGGGCTGAGCAGCGACACACATACAGAAGTGCCAAAAACTGCATTTCATCGAATGGCCGCGTGGCCTGGCTCCAAAACAGAGCAAATTACATAGACCCATGCCAATTTTTACAGCAGAAATAAACATGTTTACAGCGTGGTACAACAATTGCTTTTAGTCTCTATAGCTCATTTCCGTATTCATGACAACTGTGAGGAGGGTGAATTTCTATGTAACTCTCCCTTTTTAATTATATTAAGGCTTAAAATTATGCATAATTAAGGGCAGTTGCTTTGATTGACAGGCTAGCTCCGTCAGTGGGCGCTAGCCCCTAGTTGTCTGCTCTGGTAGCTCCGCTAACAGCCTCTGCACTTGACCTGTCAGCCATGTTGGTGGTGGTTGGTGCCTTTTGAATGCAAATATCAGACATAATATGGCTTGCTGTGCGATTAATTGTACTAACAGACCCTCCAAGAAGTCTGGTCTCTAGTTTTTCGGTAAGTGAAATGTTATTATTATTTTAGCACCGTTAGCACTAATTATCAGTGTGTCTGCTCCATAGAATGTATAAAGTATCGTCTGCTCACTTGTTAGATTAGCTCGTTAGCTAGCTAATTAGCCGCGGGTTAGCCTTCGAGCAAGACGCCCACGATGCTAAACGGGAGCGTATGTTGCATACGGTAGCATGTAGGCTAGCTTGAAAGCCTTCGCTATCTTGGTAGCTTCGAGCTACATGGGCGTGTTTCAGTAGCCACGCCCGCTTCAGCTCCAACCCTATGTCCATATTTGGATTTGCCGGGAGCGGGCAGGAGGTAGACTGAGAAGATGTCGACGGAGGGACTCGCCCACTTTGAGCTTCATTACGGCTCTTCACAAACCTATGGGTGACGTCACAGATACTACTGCCATTATTTATACAGTCTATGGTGGAGACTCGAGGTGTGTGTATGTGCGGAATGTTTTGTTGTGTTAGTGCATTTTTACACTGCCAATATATATTTGATTTATCGTCAAAGAGGGAAGTACTAGTTATTTTTTAAAGGTTATAGTATGTTAAATAAAAAACAAAAACATTGGGTAATAGATTTGTCAAGGTAGAATAGCTTTGATTTAAAGGCAGAATTCCCTTTTAGGAGAATGCTTCATAATATATATCGGATATACATTTGACTAGCTTGTAGGAACACTAAACTGGCAGTAAAATGTATAAAAGTGAGCTAAATGCCGTCCTAAAGAGCATTTTAACACAGCTTGTTATTCCTATACATTACTGTGCAGATACTTCCTTTAGTGCTTTTACCCTTATTTTTCCTGCAGATATTACATACTGATATGCGTTTTAATGCAATGGAGGATTGGTAGAACTTAAGGAAAAACTTTGGAGTTTGACAGTTTGTAAAATCTCATTGCCAGGGATTTTATTGAAGATTTCTTCAGCAAAAGGCTTAGCAAAAACGAAATAAACTACACAGAATTCTATTTGTTGATGCTGATCGAAAAATCTGACGTTTGACTGCCTACAAAAGCTATTCCAGTTTTGTTCTCCTTTTAGCTAACAAGGATAGTAGAGGATTTGGACAGGTAATAGGCCTAAGTATAACATTTGACGCTTTTTTCTGTTCTGCTTTACCTATTATTCAGGGCATAGACATATAGGACATTCGAGTTTTTGAAAACATTTTCTACTCACCATCGATATGAATTGATATCGCCTTTCAGCAAATGCAAATGTACTCTCGATGTAGCTGGCTCCCATACATAATGCCACCATTAATTAGTGGTTTATGGCCTTCCTAGGTAAAAGGCACTCGTTTCTTACATCAGTTAGGTGACTTGCCATCAAGACAGAAGCACAAAGCTGCTAAATTATTTGCTGTATTGTTGCAGAAGGATATGGGTAGTAGTAGTAGCAGAGCACAGCAGCTTGTTGTTGTAAATCCAATACCAGATTTTACATCTTCTCATTTACATTTTTGTATTAGTTATCCAACTGCAGTGCACTTTGTTTATGAAGAATGAACCTTTTAAATGTTTTTTGTATCATAAGTGATACAGTCATTTGACAGGCTGTGTCCATTTGTAAAATTGGTGTAGTAACAGTGTAATATGGGTCTAGTAGGGGTCTAATAGCAGTGTATTATTAGTATATTAACAGTGTAACATGGGTATATAATGAGTGTAACATGGGAATAATAACAAAGTATTATGGGTGTAAGTTGGTGTAATCAAGGTGTAATATACTGTGTAATTTAGGTGTAATTGGGCTTGAATAGGGGTGTTTTTCAACATATTTATATGACATTGTCCATTTAAGGGCTAATTAATTTTATTTTGAGCTCTGGCTTCTACGCTGAACAACAAGATATTACAATAATGCGCCGTTGTTTGAATCAGTCTTTTATTAATCATAGTAGAGAATGTAGACATTTATCCTAACATTCATACAGCTTTTATAAAGAAATAATAAAAATGCCCAATCCGAAGCCAGAATAACTGAAGTGCTTTTTAATGCAAAGAAATTACAGTCTTTACATTGCAAAATCACAAATACCACGGTTTCCTTTACAATAAAGCTGCTAGCAGAGGGACATGCCTGGGCATATGAAACCATCGGAACTAGAGAGGATGTGTGGACACAGATAAGGATGAGAGGGAAACCATGACCTTGGTATAGTATTAATGACAGACTTGATCGGATATAAAAGAGGCCCTTATTACTGCAGGGAGGGGAAACCCAACGAGGGTGGCATCTGCATTCTGAAAATGATAAACTTATCAGACTCTACGTGCATGTGGTTGTGTGTGAAGGGGGTTTAAACAAGTGGAATTTCCCCCATATATATTTCTATCAGTGGAAATACCCTTCAGGACACCTGATCTTTTGTAGCACGTCTAACGCAGACATTGAGTCCCGTCAGAGTGACAGAGGATTATTTGTCTGCTTGTGTCTCTTTGGTCAGAGCCTTGTTGTCGGATCACCTACATGCCCCCATATGTCATACTCATGTGACACATCGCTCTAATATGATGCAATATAGGAAGGACAACCTGCTTCAATCTCATCTTTTTCAAAAAATGTCCTGTCTCTCTGTGGTGCAGAAAGAAATGCTTTATTTGTACATGCAGTGATGCTCCTACAAAGATATCTCAGCGTTTTTCATCCACCTTAAAAGAGATTTAGTATTAGAACATAGATATAGCCATATATTCTTATGCTGATTCGTTGCCATTAAATGCCTTGGGCTCTCCAAAGTTCCTGCGTGTTTTCTATACAGGGCTCTAATCAAAGGCAGCTTCAGCCGTCCTGCTGGTACCCACAAACGCAGATACTGCGGACTGGAGTATGATGTTATTTTCCAGGCTGAGCTAATTGTCTCTGGGGCTCAGTTCCTCCTCTCTCTGTGGCTGCAGTCAGACTTTGCTCTGTTACGCGATTCAGCCGCGGGTCCCCGGGAAGGCTCTAATGAAGAGTTATGAGAAGCTGCATGCCTCTTGGCTGTGAAGAGAGAGAGAGAGAGAGAGAGAGAGAGAGAGAGAGAGAGAGAGAGAGAGAGAGAGAGAGAGAGAGAGAGATGAAGGGAGGAAACAGAGAGAAAGAGGATGGGAGTGAAGCAGAGGAGGGTGAAGAGTGAAGCTTGGGAGGAAGATGGATGGAGGGAAGGAAAAAGAAGAGGGACCCTTTGAAAGCTCCTGCAGGCCAATAGTCTGTTACTACAGTACACTGCCCCGTCAACAGGAGGAGACTTTATGTCTTTGGATCATTGTGGTGAAAATGATGATATTATCTTACCGAAGCCTACATTTTTACACAGTCATCAGGGGATCTGGTTGGCGTTCTCTAACCAGAAAATAAGTGCAGCATTTGCATTTTTATGTAATGTTTGGGGCTTAAGCCTGCTGGCTGGCATTACAGTTTTACTGTTCTCGGGAGGGCTAACATGAATTATGCTCTGGTTGCACAAGTTTGTTTTTTATGTCCTCTCTCCCTCAAGGCCTGCCTGCATCCGTGAGCTTTTTATTTTAAATTCCACTTTTTATTTTAGATAAATATCCGCATGTAGATCCATTTCATTTGTAAAATGCTCCAAACTCCAAGCTTGAATTATTTTTCATTGCCTGTATTTCGTGCCTTCTCTTAGTTTTTGTCTGTGGGAGGCGAGCATCTTGTTTTCACCCTGACCCATTGTGGGATTTCTGCAAAAACATCTGCGAGATTAAGAAAGCAAATCTAAGGATTTATTCACTGTCTGTCAGTTCTCAAAGTGCATATCATGTTCCTGCATATTGTAGGAATGTTTATCAAAGTATTATTTGCAGGTTGTTGATTTTTAGTGTCACCTTTCGCTAAAAAGAAATCCCATAAATGAGCGCTTGAATATGGATTGAATGCTGGCACTCAGGTGTGTTTTTCTTCTTCCTGTTTTGATAAGCTGCGTTTATGATCTAAATCCAAGTACAGCATGTTTTCCAGCATGTAAATCCTTAAATTATGGGGCGTTGAATTCACAGAGGGTGTGAGGGAAATCACGCGTCACCCATCCGAAAGAGTCTTCTCAAAATTGCATTTATAGTGCAATTCTAATAACATTCAGCCATAAACCGGGTCTATAACTTCTCTGAGCATGGTCGCAAAAATATCAAACGGTCTTTTGTCAGTTGCAGCTTGTTTGTGAAAAGGATAAAAAAAAAGAAGAAATGAAATCATGGCAAATAACCTTGAATATGTTTTCGGCTCTTACTGAGATTATTGAAAAGAAAATTGATGTCTTTTAAAGCTATTACAAATAGTATGATCTGTTTTTTCACAAAAGTAACACAGCGTTTTATTTAGAGTTTTTCCCCTACATGACAAACATAACTTATTGCTTTCCATATAGTAAGAGTTTCTGTTCTTTATGGATGACAGAGCAGCTTCGAGCATTTTGATTTGAGATGGGGGTTGACCGGGTCACGCCTTTAGAGGGTTAGAGGAGACTCTTTCTGTCTCTTTTCAGCGGAGAATCCTTTCTTTGACTTCCCCTCTTCCCTTCTGCCTTGGAATCTAAATGTCATCCAGTCTGAGAGACACAGAGGCAGAGAAAGAGAGAGGGGGATCTGCAGCCTGCTGGGAAAGAAAGCCATTGAAAGCGTACACATATGATGACACGTCTCCCCCCCCCCCCCCCCCCCATTGAGTCTGATGAGCTATTGAAAAGCAAGATGACATTTCGCAATAATACACCATATAGCTCCACAGTTTAGCGGGATGAAACATTCATAAATATGTGATGCATGGCATTTATTGATGTTTGCGGCTAGATTTGCTGTCAAATTGTTCTCGGCTTCACTTGGAGTTTTATTTGTGAGGGAATATGCCGCACCTTGACAAAGCGATGAACCATGACAGTGAGTTGTTATAATCAGCTATACAATCACATTCTTTAGCCCAAGGAATTCAAGAGCAACCATGAATAATACCACAAGATTTATAAGGCATCTCCTGCTTGATTATGAAAAATGATCTGGTGTGTGTTTGTGTGTGTGAGCACGGTCCTGTGATTGTCGAGATAAGGGAGCAGAATTGAGCTTCAGCTTTGTGTCCTAGTTTCAGTCGAGAATCTGCTTCATCAGCCCGTATACGTATTTGGGTGATGATGAAAAAACAGGAGGTGGATTCCCAGGAGTGTTTGAAAACTTCTGCAGCTCTCTTAAGATTGTGTGTGTCTATTTGCCAGCATGTGGTCATACACTTCAGGTCAAACACAGACAATACAGTGATTGGAGAAATCAGATTGGCTCTTTGGGAACAGCGGTTGAGATCATGCCATTATGATTGTGCTCTTTTCTCAGTTTTTACCTTTTTCACTTCCCTCCCTGTGCTATCTATTCCTTAATTTCTCCCTCTGTCAGAAAAGAACCCATGTTACTTCCTTTTATGTCTCTAAATCGGTGTGGAGTCCCCATGAAGGGTAGTAGATTAGCGCCATTCTCATCCAGATAATTTCAACAGCTGCAGTGGTGGTGGTGCCGCCGACATCTGAAGCCTCTTGTCTCCTGAGAGACGCTCTGGCTGTGGGTTGAATATCTGTCGCTTCAGATCAGCCCAGCTGGAGAAACACTAAACAGGCACATTTTATTCGCTGTGGGCCCCCACGGATGTTCTGGCTAAACAATGCTTGAGCTGCAATATCAACCAAGTATCGACTGCTGCATTCAGAGGAGCATAGAGGGTACAGAGGGGGCTTGAATTCATTTCTACAGGAAAAGGAAAAGACAGTGCTGTGTCAAGAGTGCAAACAGGCGGGTGGTTTGGATTGTCTAAGCATCTTTTGGTCAATACCCTGTAGGTCTAAGTGGAAAAACAGAAAACTCATTAATGTGGTCATCTTAGACGAGACTTGGTGTTAGCCTTCAAATTGAGGTTCGTAGTGGTCAAGTTTATTGTTATAAAAACACTTATTCACTTTCATGCTGAGAAAAAGATGAGAACATAAACACTTTCTCATATTTATTGGTTCATAATAGCTGAAACCAGCAGCAATTGGCTCAGTTTAACGTAAGGACTGGATTTGGGGAATCAGCTAACCTGCTTCTGTCCTGGGGTTACAACCCCTCTAACGCTCAATTATTAAACATGGTGTTTGTACAAAATAAAGATTGTGTATGACATCGTTTTTCAGGGATCATGTTACGGAATATTTCTTGGGCAAGATTAGGAACTTTTTGGACTCTCAATCTGTTGTCTTGACATGGTCTGTATGCATATTTAGCGTGCCGACATAAACATTTATCAATCTCCCAAAACTGATTTGGGGATCCTTCATGGACAAAAATGTTTTTGTACAAGAATACATTTATAATCTTTATAACCTTTTCGCAAGCTTCTTTGGATTCTGCAAACTCTAAACGACCAAATAAACCATTCTTCTGTGGTTTCAGCTCTGTAAGCACTGAACTCAGTTGCAGTGTGTGAGCCAGCGTCATTGGCAGATCTGCCAAACTGCCTCTGTGCTGTGTTTGCATTGGGTGGGTATTGATTTTGTGTTTGTCCTAGTAAATACTGTATTTTGGAACACAGTGCTTCACTGAAATCTGGACAGAGTTGTTGGATGGTTACAGAGGATAGGGATTGACACACATGGGAGGGAGGTAAAAGAGTGGAGCAACAGCTATACAGAAGAAAGTAGTAAAGGGGGAGAAAATGTGAGCCTGAGGATAAAGGAAGCGAGGGAAAGTAAATAATAAATAATGTTAAAGGAGGATATAAAGAAGAAAATGGAGACGATGGGGTAATGCAAAAATGATAGCAGAAGAATGGCGAGTCAAACAAAGAAGAAACATGGCCGCACTGTTCATTCTTACTTGGAGTATTTTCAAAAACATGCTCCGGCCCACCTCCAGCAGAGTGAAAAGATTCCTAGCCAAATCGTCCACCACCACCCTCCCCTCCTTCTACCTCCCTTTGCTGCTCAAGAACGTAATTACAGTGATAATTTGGCCTTGTTTGTTGGAGCCATTATTACATTCTGTAAGCACAGGTCAGCACTGAAAACACAGATCAGAGATGTGATCAGGCCCCTGCACTACAACCTGGAGAGAAAAGAAGAGTTAAGAGAAAACCACAACAACCGTCACACACACTGTCAATTTTAATGAACACCAAATGGTTCTATGTGCTCACTGATGCCAGCAGACATGATTAGTGAAGAGACAAATGAAAAATGATAAAGATGAGTTGCTGCTTAATCTTCGTTGTTGATTGTGGTGTGTCACGGCAGGAAAATTAGACAGTGAGAGATAAATGATAATGCTTGCTTTGTCTGTAATTAAGGAAAATTACAGACTTTACTTCATTTAAACATCAACTGAAGACCCTTCAAGATCTGAACAAGGCTAATTACAAAGAAGAGCAGCATGCACCAGCAAACTGTTGTCCAATCTGCTCAAGCACGGCTTCAAATATAGTTTGTTTCTTAATTTACTTTGATGATTTTGATTGTGACAAAGATGGGATGCATAGTTTAAACTATAGAAAAACTTTTGTTATTGTTTTCCCTTTTATTACAAAGGGGAAACTGTTGTTTGCTAGTATTTTATGCTAATTTATAAACACATTTGACTTAATTAAACCAAAGGATTTAGGAAGCCACAAAGATTCATGCTGATTGCCATGATCATCACAACATCTTTCATTGGATCATTAGAATCAATCGATTGTCAATCATCTGGCACAAAACAAACATCTTATTAAGTGTGGTAGAAAATAGTAATGGAGAATCAAACTAGTTTTAGGTTCCATATTGTAACTCTATTGGTCTATAGCAAATGATATTTGAAGCTACTATGGCAAATATTGGAGCATTCTTTCTTTTTCCCCAAGAGAATTTCATTTATTGTGGGGCTATTGAGGACTATTTCAAAACATAACAAAGTATATTTCATACATGCGTTTTTCACCTTAGCTTAGAAGCGTCATGCTATTTCTTTGAGATTAACTCATTCTCAACATTCAATAAATGTGTTCATGTTTAAAATACTTTGACTTCCATCAATGCGTCTCTAAACTATGCCTAATGCTTTTAGATCAACAGATAAATACAGCTGCGCCAAAAGCCATCAATGCAAGGCAGAGTTTTAAGTGAGACGGAAGCACTGCCACAGTTGGAGGCTGCATTAGTTGAAGTCCCTAAAAAAATTAGGGAGGCCTGAAGCACTACTCAGGCTCTGGAACCCCGAGGAGGCATTCAAGTCTGCCAGGATGCCCCCTCCTCCATTTATTAAATGATTTTTGCTGCAGTTACATAGCTGTGTAAATGTCAGCTGACAAGTGGGCGAAACTCCATTTAAGACTTGTCAGAAAGATTTATCAGGGTATTAAAAACTTTAAAATGTCCTGTTGTTTTTTATTCTTAAAGCTGTTGTAAAGTGTCATACACCTCCAGAGCTGTGTATCATATAGGAGAGTGGACTGTGATTTTTAGCAAATGAAATACTGTTCATTTACCTCCTGCACAGGCAACCAGATCCAAACAGTGATTCACTGTGTATTCAAATAGAACCGGCAATGGATAGCTCACATTAGTCTGTAGTTAATGTATTAATTATATGATGAAGTAATAATTGGCCCAGAAACACTTAAGTCAAAATGATTGATACTGCTGGGGAACGTAATTCCAGTTTTTACAACACAAGATGAGGTTTAGTATAACTATGTTGTGCTTCTTTGCTATATGCTATATATATACTTTAAGAGCGTAAAATGAAAGATATCTTGCACAGGAGACAGAAGGTATTTCTCCGACCTAGCTTCTGTGTGTATACTCATTAGCCCAGATACTCATGTGATAAACACTTGGCGTTGTCTCCCTTTGGTGACAAATACATGTTATCAGTTGACTAAGCACAAATGGTTCAGAACGAGGCCATCGCTGACCCTCACTTTTCAGACGAGCCACGCCCATATGTTCCCGCACAGCATTGCCAGTCGTCTGGTGCAAAACATGAAATTATGACAGTGGTGTCATTTTTATGATCCTTATTGTAGAATTAGGGCTGATGCAAGCAAGCCAACTGTGGGGTTTCCGTCATGGTGGATGCCATGAGCATCATAAATGTCCCCCTGGTGCCTTTACACACACAGACATGCACACACACAGTCTCTTCTCGTTTATTCTCTCACATGGCCACTGCAGACCGGTGGATTTATGGTCTGTGAACAACACACTTTTTTCCCCCTTTTTTATGAGGGGCTTAGACAAACAGTATGTGGACCCAATTGATCGTTATGCTGTGCTGTTATCCCCTTTGCTGAGACACACTGTTGGCTATAAGCAAAACTGGGCAATGGAGGAGACATACATGTTCAACAAATTGGAGGAGTTTACAACTGAAACATGTCAAAAATGTTCACAAATGCAGCTTGAAGATAACTGTTTTTCATTAGGTTTTTACAATTTACAAAGAAAGTATATTTGCAGACATGTGCACTGACTCTTATACAACAGCTGGTACTGAATGGCAGGTGAAGTATGCAATTTGTCGCAGGATCTGCATCAGTTAGTGTTCTGTGTGGATGTTAAAGTGTCCCTTGGGCTACAGCTGTATTAGAAGAACGTGAAAAGTCTGAGATAGATTTAAAAATGTTTACTTGGAGGTGAATAGGATTAAGATGTATTAAACAGGAATACAGAGACAATCGTAGCACAGTAGTGCAGTATTATTCAAATGTATAATATTTTAAGGGTTTAAGTATTTTCACTGAACATACAAGGACATCCAAGCTCTATTATTTAGAGATGAAGCTAAGTGACATGGAATACAATGTTTTTTGTCTCAAGAAGTCGGCGAGATGGTGCCTGATGAAGTTGTTCCTGGGCCCATATCAGAAGTTAATTGAAACTCAAGAATAAAGGTCAACAAAATCTATAGGAGGGATTTCTTTATTAAATATATATATATATTTGTTATATTTTTACTGACCTCATTTTGGTAAAAATATTGGGAATGTCTTGCTGTATTAATTGTTGTTCATATGGTATATAATAATATGGGAAACAATCCCATGATTCTTAACTGAACATGTGTGTAGCAACAAGAACAGTGATTAGATATTAACAAGAAACAGATTTAAGAAACATCATTATGTGGCATTTGAGGAAAATCTGTCATATTTCAGGGACAAAAAGGGCACAAGAGAATCGCCGATCCTCACAGCACCTCACTGTGCCCATTGTGTCTTCAGACTAAATGAGGAACAGGTGGCGTAAAGGACTCATGGATAATGCATTAGGGCCAGTGAAGGAGGCTTTGAAAACATTTCAACAAATTCAGGTCAAATACATCCAAATGTTTAGAGCCAACGACATGGCTTCACCTGCGTGGACACATACATTTTCATATGCCTCTGTTCTTCCTACCTATATTAGCAAGGTTCATGCATCCTTTTTAAACTGGTATACACTCCGATGGCACAGACAACCTTAACATCTGACTGGCTTGGCTAATTCAATTAACTCAGCAACATTTGATCAAATAAAGTCCAAGCCTGGGAGCTTAATTAAATACCAGGGGGTAGGGAAATGCCCATGTGTGTTTTAGTATGCCTGCACAGACACACACAGACGCACACACACACACACAGACACACACACACATCTGTGTGATTATTCGTGCTTGTCGACAGTATGAGAGCACGGATGGCGTCTACGTGTGGGTTTGAGACACAGTGACTGCAGGTGCATGCCTGATTTAGTTTGTGTGTTTATGCTTGCATGGCTGTTTGGGTGTGTGTGCTTTTATAACTGGTTGCTAGGCGAGAGATGAGATAAAGCATTTAACGGAGACACAGGAGATTTCCAACATGATCTTCCACTGAGCGGCTGAATACACAATAAGAGGGAGTTCAGCAAAGTTCACATAACCACTTCTGACTGCTCGCTCAATGCTACATGAATATGGATTTTTATGGATGTTTGAGTTTGTTTGGTGTTAATTTTCTTTATCTCAAACAAAAATGAATTAATTATTCAAAAAACACCTTGCAGCCAAAACAAACAACAGCACTGATCACGCACAAGGTAGGAGCCCACATGCCCCAAAGAAGTTGAACTACCAACTTGACATCAACAAAGCTCAGGCAGAAGTGTAATCATCATTTACACATAATTATTCACAGTCAGCACAAAGAAACACAAAATAGTGTTTGGACAAAATGTCCTTTTTTAGGGCTATTCATTAGCATGTGCCCTTTGTGTGGACGTCTTCTGTGTTAAGACAAATACAGATTATAAAACAACAAAACATCAAGTAACTGAAACCAAACTCATGCACACTGGAAGAACTCTTAAATGAGGAAACCCTCTACTGAAACCCATGTTAGCCTACAGTAAACATGTCATGGCAAAGTCTGGTGCTCTTGAGGAACACTCAGAATGAGAATCCCTTTATTCGTCCGACAGAGGGGACATTTTCATTTGTTACAGCAAAAAAGGGCCAAAGACAGCTTAATATTACACCCAAGATACAAAAATATATACAAGAATTACACAATTACAACATCAACATCCATACAACCATCCACTGACAAATAAGTCATCCACACCAACGTCAGATTTTCTCCAAATTTAAGAGGATGCCTCTGGAGGATGCTCCAGAGACACTTCGAAGTCCTTGAAGTGTTGGCTACAGCCTTTAGGCCACGGGGGAGAAAATGGGTGGTTTTTGACTAATTCCTGTGTCCCCAGAGTAGCATAGCTCACATCACAGTTTCCTGGCGTCCTTGTGGACTTAAGCAGCCATTTCTCATGGCTGCTCCTTTCAGGGGATCCCTGCTGGTTCCCTCTCCTTCTCTTGACACAGGCAGATGGTGATAGTAGCTGCAGATACCCAGCCTTTGTGCTCAAGAAGCTCTGCGTCTGCCTATAGGAAGTCGCTTGACTGGGAGCCGTGCCAACAGCCTTGTTGCAGCCATAGTAAAATAGAAGATCCATATGTTCATTTACCCAGCAGGTGGACACCCAGAACCTTGGGAGTACACTTGGAAATACATTGATGGAAAGTCTGCTCCCTTTTCCTGTTGCTATCTTCAGTATTGACTTTTCAATTCCATGCCTCTCCAGACTGCCATTATCGTGAGCATAGCATTGTCTGTTTTGGTCCCATGTAGGATCGTTCGAAGTAAAGTGAATGCAAAGCAGAGTATCTTGTAAAGAGGATGTGTGTCTTTGTTTTCAGATCTCTGCTGGTCAGTTTGTGCTATAATGCAGTCATATCCAGGTGGTTTAAAGCTAGGGATTTGGTTGGAAAGTTTTTTTTTAATGTAAAAGTGTTTATAGTAAAAAGCTGGTTATTGTGTGGGGATTCCTCAAGTTTTACTCGGTGTTCCTCTCAGTGTGTAAGAAAAATAACGAGAAATTCAATTTCAATTCAAGATTGCAAAGAAAATAGAGCTGAAGAGAGGTTTAAATCTTACTCTCCAACTCTGCATACCTCAAAAATGGCTTCAGGAATTTAGTCTGGTCGGCAATTTTATTGATTTTGGAAAGTTTGAGAAATTCTTTCACATTGTGGAGGTGTGTGTGTGTGTGTGTTTGGATTTTTAAGACGTTTGACCATCTGAATGGTACTCTGGCCAAAGCACACTGACAAAGATCTTTCTAAAAGTTAAAACTGGGTTAAAGCTGGTGCGATTTGTTATTCACTATACAGGAAGTACTCTAGGCCTGTATGAACATAAGCCTTTGGGCGTATTCTATGTACTCAGACAGAGCACCCAGCACATCTTGGACATGCAAGCAAAACTCCATTCACTAGGTCAAATGACACCAAAGAAATTGCTCCAGGCTTTGGAGACTTAGCAGCATCTATGTTACAGAGACATCTGCTGAGACTATTTTCACCAGGAGATAAAGTGTTTGTTTTAGCCGACTCTTCTTTAGCTCCAAATTACTCACCAGGTATCAGGGGACATTTACGGTCACATGACAAATGAAGGATGTTGTTTATGAGGTACGCCTCGAGCAAAAATAAAAAACACCACATGGCATATCTGTCTCTTTAAACTTGCAATGTAACAGGCAATGTAATACCTGTCTCTCTGGCGAACATCGAGAAGATCAGTTCAGACCGACGGTTACAAAATCAACGGAGCTTGGCTGTGCCCTTTGAGATGGGCCATTTCTCAAGAGGCCAGAGACTAATAACCAACATAAAGGCACCCTTAGGGATAGTGGCACACATCTATACCTGTAGGGGTGCACAATCATGCACATGTTGCTGCCCATTCATAGCTTATATATTACACCGCTGCCTTCAGGGATGAAATATTCATCTGTTGTGACAGCTGGCAACAGAATTTACAGCATTTTGAAACTGTTTTGGAGCGACAGAAGGGGATAGTCTTCACGTAAGATGAGTGGATGTCAACCTCCCCTGATGCCGGTAAGCAGTATACTTGCTATACTTTTTCTGGAAAATGATCTGTTAAGTAATTACATTTGAGTTCCCCTCAAAGCCATAACAGGAATATCTGCAAGGTGTGCAAGGGATGCCTTGCTGTCACCTGAGACACAAGTTAGTGCTGCAATATTCCCTTAAAAAAAACAAACACCTGCACTGACTGTTGTGATGCACCAAAGGCTGCACAGTAGGCAGATTCTGCATGTGCCTCTGCATGAAGGAGCTAAGTAGTGAAGGAATGCCCCAGCTACTGTCAAGGTTTAGAGTTATACTCCTATCTATGCTGCTCGTATTAAACACCAGAACACAGTTTGGCTTGCTACACGGACCCGGTGCTGTCTCTTTACCAATATTTGTACAGGCATATGTTGTTTGCCGTTGACACATTTTTTACATGTTTTTAATAACTTTCACAGTATTCAAATCTGCATAATTAACAGTTAATGAGTTTGTCTTTCCCAAGATGTTGTGTGTAGCCTGTTGGATGTTGTTGATAACGATGTGTAGAACTTTCCCCTCTCTCATCTTTTATTTTATTTTCCTCTCTTATCTTCTCTTCTGCCTCTCTGTGATTGTGTTCTCCTCTCCTCTCCTCTCCTCTCCTCTCCTCTCCTCTCCTCTCCTCTCCTCTCCTCTCCTCTCCTCTCCTACTAGGACTTTCTTCCCCTCCTCAGGTGACAGGGTGATGGATTAAGCCCAAATAAACTCGTTCATCTTTCAATTAGAGCCAGTGTTGAGGAGGTGCCAGCCATTATGAAGCTGTCTGCAAGACTGGGAGCTAGGGAGTGATGGAGAGAAGGGGGAAAAAAAGGGTGAGACTGAGTTATGGGACTAGTGTGAGATAGAAAGATGTTTGTGGAAGACGGAGTGATAAAAGAGGTGAGAAAGGAATAGAGAGGGCTCTGTCTGTGTTAGGAAAGAAACGTATTGGTTGAGGGAGCAGATCCAACTATTAAAACATCACTCCTGTGCCTCTGTCAGAACACGACACCCATGTCTGTACGCCCGGCCTCAGTCTGGCTCCCCACGTCATCACCAGCCCAGCTTGCGTTTTTTACGCAACATTGCCTTTCACTGATTAGATTTTTTTCTCCCTCTATTGTTGTCGATGTTGCTTACGAGTCTGATGAATTTGTTCTGAGGCTTAGTCAAAAAAAAATAGAGAGGCCTGTGCAGTGTAAGTGTGGAAAAGCCCTTGCATATTGTAGGTGTAAAAGTAAGCATACAGTAGATATCAGTCTGAAGCTATTTTTTTCACGTATGTGTGGGTGCATACATATTCAATAAAGTGTATGAATACAGTATTCATATAAAATGATGTGTCTCGGTGCATGAGAAGCAGAAGACAACGGTGTTGGAGGAGGCTGTTATGACTTAGTTCCCTAGTCTTCACTCTCTACCAGAAACCAATACTTGCTGAGTTGTTGGCTCTTTTTTCCCCCGTTTTACTTCTTTTTCTTCTCCTTCTTCTTCAAGAGAATATTATGTACTGTAGGCAAACAGGGACAAGTTCTAATGAATTTGAATGAGCGTCTCAATTTATTTTCCATGTTTTATTTATTTTTTCAGGGCTTGGGGAGTAAATTGAATCGACGGCAGTGATGCGTGCGCTAGTCAGGAGCAATATAGGGACCTGCTGTTCTGATTAAGTTCCTGTTATGGAGCCGTTCATTATTGATTTCATTTCTCCCCACTTCTTCTCCCTCTCTTGTTCTCATTCGCTCCATATCGCTCTCTTCCCAGCATGTTTTCCCTCTTTCTGTGTGCCGCTTAGCTTTTTTCCCCCTCTTCTTCACAGTCAGCTCCCATTTAAAAGGGAGTTGTTTATAAAACATGGCGCCTTTATCTCAAACCTTTCTGCCTGTAATCCCACTCTGGCATTTTGCTTTTTTGGCAACATTGTTCTTGGGAGGCTTGCTTTGTTCTGATTTAAGCAAACTACTGAATCATGTGTGAATGTTTCACTCAATCTGATAAGTCAATTTAGACAACATCCATGGTTTATTTATCAACCAGTTAGAGACATAGTTCAAGCTCTCAGCTGAGTTTTATTTGGTAAAACACTAAATCCATTTGCCCTAAAGGGAACTGTAAGACCACTAGTGACATGTTTTTTGAGACAGGAATTTGATTGCAAAAGATTGATACTGAGGATTAAAATGATTTCTGTGTACATGTTGTTTTTTTTACTTTTGTTGATCAAATCTACAAAAGTAATCATCCTGCTTGTTACACATGACAACATCTCAGTAGACAATTAACTGCGAGTCACTAATTCTTTAAATACTCATAAGAGGTAGAAATGGTCTTTTCACTTAAGGGTTTTATTTGGGCCATCGTAAGCTCAGTTTAGACTTCTTCTCAGACACTGTTGAATTTCATTAGTACCTATGTAAACTTTTTGAAGTTCAGCTATATTGTTCACGTGGTACTCAAAACTGGCGATGCATTTGACTACGATAAGCATATTAAACGTTTGGTTATACAAAGAATCTTGCTAAAACTCAAAGCAGCTGGGGTCTTCAGCCATTATACTTAGTTATAATTTCTGTTCAACGGCAGGACTTTCCCACTATCTTCAGCTTTATAGATGCTGCCAGTTTCCATGTTAATTGATATTTTAATGTTCTATATTCTAATGCTTTGAATGTACAGAGACAGAACAACTTCAGGTCCAATGAGAGCGGATATTGGCACCAGTCCTCTGTACACATACCATGTTTGCCACGGTCAAACCCGCAGACAAAGGGTTTAATTCTTTGCTTATCCAGTAATAGTTCCCAGGAATAACATACAGTAGGTCACAAGACTTTCAAGAATAAGTATACTCTCAAATAAAACAGCATTCCCTTTATAGACTTAGGGTGAAATGTCTTTTGGCTTATGTCTGCTGCTGTTATTATGACTAACTTCCTATAACCCGACCTCTCCATGACTCAAGAGCAACCTCACAGAGAAAGGAATGCAGCGACAGGTTCCATGGAAAAATGAGGAGGGGAACCTGCAGTTTTAATGTGTGTCTGGCCTTTTTCGACTGGCTGACTGTTTTGTTTACTCGCAGTTTGGCTGGCATGACGGCCAGAGCACCATGTTGTTTTTTTCCTGGCTAGTATTCTCACTTCCCGGGCTCTTTGCTGACTAGTTAAAAGCTAGCTGTTTGGCTTTTTGGCTCTCTGCAAAATGTGTGGATGGTATCCCTTAAAGCAAACAATAGTGACTATATAATACTCCTATTTCATATGTTTTCAGCACCTTATACATCAATCTGATGTTTTATTTATACAGTTTATTATACCTAGACATCTGAGCTCATCTTAAAAGCGAGGTTTCTAATGCAGTTTTCTCTGGCATCCTCTGTCTGCCTTTTAAAGAAACTCACCTGTCAAAATTCTGGCTTTCTTAACTCAAACTGTGAGAGAGTGAGAGTGGCCTGCTGAAACATCTGCGGTCTTGGCTGGGAATTAATGGCTATGGATAGACTGGGATTAAGGATCCTGGATGTGAGCTCTGGGGTGGGGTGACAGAGATGTTGGATGGGGGTTTGGGTTGTGGAACAAGATGTGGGGTGAGGTGAGGGTAAGGATGTTGGAAAACGAGTACTGTCAAGGGTTGGATGTGAGCTAGTTGAGTGCAGGACGCAGAATTGTTGGCGAGGAGGGATCGATATAGGAAGTGTGCGCTGAGTTTTGGAGAATTAGGGTTAAGAGTGAGACAAAGGCGGTTGTACAAACTACTGCTCTACTCCCAGAAAAAAATACATAAAATCAAAGCCTTGTAGCTGATTGTATATGTATGGCCCAGGTAATAAATGCAACACTGAATACACCTTTATTTAATCACTTAAAAAACCCAATACAATAATTACTCTTATGCTAAATCAATAGTTATTATAGTGTGGGCTTTGGTGTAAGGGAGAGTATGAATTAGGTGGGTAACGTG
The DNA here is from genome assembly GCF_036324505.1 of Eleginops maclovinus. Lineage (NCBI taxonomy): Eukaryota > Metazoa > Chordata > Actinopteri > Perciformes > Eleginopidae > Eleginops > Eleginops maclovinus. Next base: position 17,199,723 of record NC_086351.1, on the reverse strand, counting down.
GCTGAGGAAAAACACTATGATGTGGAGACTGCGGTGAAGCATGAGTCTGGAGCTGGTTTAAGGTCTACGAATTGGGGTTTGTGGAACTGGAGTTATTATTTTTCCTTTTCAGGACCACAGTGGGAGGCTGATGCCTGCTTTAGCTGAGGCTGTAGTGAAGAGATAGATGGATTACGGATAAGTTGGAATACAAAAGAATTTGGACAGCGCTGGAACACATGAGAGTAGAGACAGCTTTGACAGCTGGGGTGAAAGTCTGGGGGGTTTGGGGAGGCTTGGGATGAGGGTCATTTGATGCCATTGTGGCTGTTCCCAGACTCAGCTAGATGTAAAGAAGGTCTATCCTCTCTTTCTTTGTTGCGCACAAACTCCTTTCATGCTCAGCCAGTTACACTTTTGGGAAGATGATAGTAGGACGATACGGATCACAACATGACTCAGCCACAGGAATCCCAGAAAAGCCACACTGGCTGGCTGGACTACATACAGAAAGAGACAAAGTGAGACAGAAGGAGGCAGAGGAAGTGTGTGTGAGAGAGAAATAGGAAAAGCAAGGAGAAGCTATGGAAATAGGGAGTCATGGGAATGTGTCTTTGGAAGAAGTCGCCGTTTCTGGGAATGAATGATCTTGACCTTAATTTCTTAACTAAATAAATCTTTCTTTTGAGTCACTAATGAACACCAATAAATTATAAATTACAATCAATCAACAACTCTTGCCTAATGCCAGTTGACTGTTCTGTCAGATCAGTGTCGCGTTGATCTGAGAGAGAATTAATGTCTTTGTTTAACCAAAACTCTGCATCTGGTTTAAGAAATAGGAAAATAAGAAAGCTCTGCAATTGGGACGAAAAAGTCCATCCACAGTTGCTTTGAGGTAAAGGCTGGATGCCAAAAAAAACTTTAGCAGGAATGAATATTTCATCACGCATCATGACTAACTCTGATAATTGTGTGTAGGCACAAATGCAACAGCTGAGAAGTGTTGAACCCTGCCTGGGGTTTGATATGTTTGTGCTAAATGCATCTGGTCTTGTCATTTTCATGTTGAGTAATTTAACTATTTAATGGACCTTAATTACATTTCAAAATGTGTCCATAGTTATCTTATGGTATTGTGGTGGGCAGGCTTTTAGGTAGGTGGGCTAAGAAATTGGACGCCCTACTTTTAGGCAAGACGCCCTAAAGACGCCCTAATTTTTTCCTCCGCTGTTTTCCCCGGTAACTTCGCTGAATGTGATCAAAATTCGCCGATTCAAGCCGAAATCGCGCTAAGCTCACATCTCGCGAGAAGTAGATTTTCCGTGACGCGGCGTGGACGGGCGCTGTATTGGTGGAATATCTGATATCTCTTTAACCTTTTTCGCGGGAAGAAAGTGCAGGTAAGCTTGAAACTTTTAACAATCTTTACAAACATGACAGAAAGCCTGATAACTGTAGGAGTACTTCGGAATTTTTCTGGCTTTTTTGGTGGCAATAACTGTCGATGAACCGTGGGAAAAACAACAACAAAAACGTCAGGACGATGCGACCGGCGAGAACTGTAGTGGGGAGGGGGGCGCATGAGGAGATCAACATTTGTATGGTTCCTTTGAATAATAGGGAGCCTTTACTTTTAAAAGATCGATAGATGGATGTTGTTTGTGGAGAACAGCGTACTTAATACCCACTATTGACATATTTACAGTTGATAATGTCCTTTATAATATTTGATTGATTTGATTTGATATGAAGGCTAAATGAACATTTTTTCTTCAAGTTACTGTGCAAGATGAGGAAAAGAGGAAGAACACAGACAACGATCTCCAGCTTCTTCCAGCAGAGTAGTCATGTAAGAATATTTTTCTTGTGTGAATGTTCAAAGGTGTGAAAGGTCAAAAAACCATCACAAACACATAGCTCATACACCTGTATACTAAGTGTCTTGCATAAATGTATGATATAGATTAACAAAATTGAATAAGTAGACATACAAGATGTATGTGACAATTAAGTTGTACCTTTTAGTTTCAGTTACACTCACTGTTCTTTGTATTAACTTATGAAACATATTATATTGTATATCAATCAGTGTAATTATAATATTACCAAAAAATGATCTGGTCTTCCCCACCCCACCAGCAACACTCTGCTGGTGTGATTCACACATTACTGACCATTAAGCAAGGGTCTTAAGGTCATCGTTCAACAATACCACACCTAATTTGAGAATTTCTAACATGTGAAACTTTTTCTCTTTGGATCTGTGCTGTTATTGGGACTAACATTGGATCTCCACTGGTGCATTTAGTCTGTTTTCCTGCCAAGATAACATGAAGTGGTCCAAAAACAGGCCTGAGATCAGATTGAGGCTAGGGTTGGACACAACTGGAAGAAGGTAAAGGGTCCGATGAGAGGAAGTATTGGCTGGCTTCGTGCCCGACCACAAATTTAGAATTAGTTCTGTGAACATTTGTCTTTTCTGCATTTGTTCATCCTAGAACTCCAAATAAGCACAATAAAAATGATCTTTTTTGGTCCCTAATTTTAATTTTCAATATCACTGCTTCACAAGCTGGGGAGAAAAACAGAGAGAGTCAAAGAGGCGCTTACTCTAGCTGTTGAAAATAAAGCTGCAAAATCTGATGGAGTGGTTTTAATTTCATTGAGAGCAGAAATCCTTATTAAATTAGAAACACTTCTTGTCATATTAAATATTGATATGAATCACAGTCGAACACTACGATCATGAAATAACTGAAAAACCATTATTCCCCAACATTTTATGTTTATTGATAGGGATATAGACAATATAGATAGAAAATTGCATTTACAGCTACTGCTCATTTCCAATGCCTAGAAGGGCATTTCAAATAAAGTATAGTATAGTAACCAATAGTTACATACTGTAAAAGCGACATACTATAGTTTGACAATGTAGCAGGATTCACTCTCTTGGCTCCTAGAGACGAGCAGGAAAGTACTGAGTCATCCCTTGAGCTTCTAGTATCATGTACTTTCCAAACTTTCGCAGTGTTGCAGTGACCTTGAGTGGTGCAGAGTGGAGCGAGCTAGTGAGGGACTGTGGAAAAAGAGGAGAAGAGAGAGAGAGTGGGACCCTCCAACCTGCTACTCGGCAGATAATCTGTCAACCCCCCACTGGTCCCCAGACTCATGGTACATGCGGCATACACACATGCTATGTAGAGGACACACACACACACCTCTCACCAGCCGCCTACTCCTGCAGCACTGCTGAGTATCTGACAGAGAGGTAGTTGGTGAAGAACGCACATACCCCCCTCCTCCTTTTCAACTCCATCCATCACACCCAGCACACCACTTTCTTCCTCGATCTCTCACTCCCTGCCTCCTCTCTCATATATTATCTCTCATCTCTTAAATAACCTTCATCTCTTCCTTGCTGTGGGTCCGTCATGCTCTCCCACTCACTCTCCTCTTTTCTCTCCGGTTTATCATTTATTTGTATACGCCTAAACCTCCTGAGTTAGTTGAGAAGGAGGAAAAAAAGGAGGATAATCAGTGAGAAATGGCCACTGTGGAGAACACACACTGGTCTGTAATCTCGGTACAAGCTGGAACACTGTTGACTGTATCAGCCCGGTGAAGCGATGTAACAAACACGTTGAACAAGACTCGCCGTGAATGGCCATGTTTAACAATTTTGAAATTGCAAACCATTGATTAGCTCTCTGGCTGTTCATCAGTGCACACATGGACATATTTGTGTCACTCGCTCTTTCTCCGTGTGATCCAAACACACACACACCTGTGTGCTATGCTGGGTGGGAGAGAGGATATGAAGGCCTGGTCAAATGTTGACTTCGCAATAGTAGAAATGCTGATCACAACATTTTAAATATATTTTCCTTTCAAAATCAATCTTAAATGAAAGTAAAAAAGTATTGAGATCGAATGATACCTAATCTTACCGAAAGAAAAATATAATAAAACACATAGGCTACTAAATAAATTAGTTTGTTCATAATTGTTTTTTAGCTAATCTGAATCTGTAAAGTAACTAAAGCTGTCAAATGAATGAAGTAGAGTAAACATTTAATATTGGTTTCCAAAATGTAGTGGAGTAGAAATATAAAGTTGCACAAAATGGAAATACTTCAGCAAAATGTTGACGTACTTGTACGTCACTTAATAACAATACTTCAGTACTTTATTACATTCAAACACTGCACGTCTTGTGCAGTCCTTCAACTGTACAACAGACCTCTGTTGTAGGTGTTCACACACAAACACAAAAACTCCATCATGTCAAGTGACCTACAGCATCGTACACTATGACAAAAATCTGGTTAATTTCAGTGGATCTTCACTTGCAAGCTGTCCTGTAGGATTCCTTCATTTTACCGGAGAAATAGAAACAGCAGTTAACTTTTTTTTTCTCCCAGTGGGTAGAGTGCAGAGTGAGTCAGTGGGCTGACATTAACTGGCAATGCTGCAAAGTGCGCAAATGCATCGCTCAGACTCAAGATGAGTCACTACTCACATCTGAGATGATAATTGCACTTACTGCCTTGATTACCACGTTCAGATTTGAGCTATTTACATGGAATTTGATGCAGAACAAGTGAACAGATACACTCACATAGACTGGGAGGAAAAGTGAGCATTGGGTTTGTTGGAAAGGAATAAGAGAGAGACTGTGGTGTTAAATGTGAGAGAGGGTTTAGAATACATTAGTTAAGCCTCCTCCACCATGTGTGATCAGTTAAACCATTACTGGTCTTATTGTCGGTTTTGCGACGCCTTTTATTCCTGTCGTCCATCTTTCTGCCAACTTAATTTCCCCGCTTTGTGACGGTTAGATTTATAGAAATGTTCTCCCACTGAGCCGCCCTGGGAGGTGGAGCAGCACAGATGTGATGAAGCACTGTCCGGAATCCAAGAACTACAGTGGAGTTCCCGCTCTGTGCCAAGAGCTACGTGAATATGTGTGGGGTGTGATGGTGTGGTGTTGGTGAGTGCTGCTGAAGCTTCTAGAGAAGCTGTGATTAAATTGAATTTAACATCTGTGCTGGGAGATGTCCAGTTGGTGAGGATCATCTTGTGAAGGTGAAAATGGGGCGGGGGTATGATACATACAATGCATCCTTGCGCTATGTTTGACATTTAGTGGATGTAATGTTAAAGGTTAAAGGAAAAGTTCACCCACAAGTTATTATATTTTAGAGTAAACGCCAGTGAGATATGTAACGTAGGTTCTCTAAGCCCATACAAGTACAAACAACCCTGTTGTAGTATAATTTCACAAAATCTTGTTGTTCTTATATGGGCGGTGGTTGCAAAGTCCATAAGGACTTGGCTTGGGAACTCAAAGGTCACTTGTTTTAGACCCCGAAAGACCAAGCTCTATTGAAGTGTCCCTGAGCAAGGCACTGTTCCCTACACTGCTCCCCGGGCGCTGTACATATGGCAGTCCACTGCTTCTCACTCTAGGATGAGTCAAATACAGAATGTAAATTTCGCCTCTGTGGGATGATTAAGAGTTTCTTCTTCTTCTTCTTCTTCTTCTTCTGCTTCTTCTGCTTCTTCTTCTTCATCTTCATCTTCTGCTTCTTCTTCTTCTAATGCCCATAAATTCTTATCAAAAACTAACAAAAGTGATGTTCTTTACATGTGGAAGACACGTTTGATAAAAAAGGCTACTTTTCATGTGTGACCATGATGTATTTTGTGTTATAATACAAACAAATTCAACTTTATTCAAGATAGTTGATGTACCAATGTATAGTTGTATCTGTTACAAAGTGAAATTTTTCCTAATTGGTGACCTTGACGGCTCTCAGATGCAATGTTGAAAAATCCAGCAACATATTAAGCTCAATTATCACCAACATGGACCGCACAAAATCACGAAACAATCAACCATTTGCATAACTCTGAGTAGTCATTTAATTGATTTTATAGATAGTAAGATGAGAATAAAAAGCACAAAGCATTGCACACTAAGGTAGTGCAAGTGCATATGCATAAAGTGACTTCTGAATTCATCAGATGTCTCACAAAAACGAAAGCCATAGCTGTTGCTTAATGAAGCATTTCTTTTCCATCATTGTTTCTACACCCCCGCAGGATTTCAACTTATCTTTTTGCTTGATGTATGTGGAGTGCAGCGGAGCACTGTATCCACACAGTTTCAGATAGAGGGCTCTGAAGCTGTGTCTCAGTGTTCAGAATGGGCTGGTAATGAGTCACAATTTTCCTCTGCACAGGAATAACGTGTGTGTGTGTGTGTGTGTGTGTGTGTGTGTGTGTGTGTGTGTGTGTGTGTGTGTGTGTGTGTGTGTGTGTGTGTGTGTGTGTGTTAGTGCTCTGTGTAGAACAAAAGATAATTGAATGTAAGTGGTGCCTATCAACTGTGGTCGCAATTCTCTGCGGTATTGAAACCTTCGGAGATTTGAAAAATTATTTAGCCATGCCACTTCAAAGAAAATAAATATTACGTAAAACCTCTGCTGGAAATGTGGCACACTCCCGCTCTTCCACCCCCCCCCCCCGCCCCCCTGCTGGTGCGGTGCAAAGTGCACAAAAAACCTGCCGTGTGAGAAATGAATTACAGATGCTGTTTCACTGTATTTTTGTATTTTCATGCGCTGTGATTGTGTATGTGTGTGTTAGTGCACATCTGTTCACATATCTGTGAGCGGGGTGCGTGTTTGAATTCATGCTAATTAGTGTGTCCATTGGAAAACAGGAAGCTGCTCCCAGTCTGCAAAGATCAAAGGCATTAGAGCTGTGTCCAGTGTTTCCTCCCTGGGGCGTTACACTGCTGCTCTACGAGCTTTCACAATGGGATGCACACACAAAGACGGAAAGAAACAGAGGAATAAGAATGATTGTCACAGAGTTTCATAAGCTCCATTTCACCGCATCATCAGAGTGAGAGCCTTCCTGAGATAATTGCAGCCAGGTCAGAAGGGCGGCTGAAGGCGTGGGTTATTTTGCAATTAATTGTGACAGACGCAGTATAGCATTTTTACCTCAACGAACAGTGCTGCACCAATCAGAATCAGAATCCCTTTATTCGTCCCACAAAGGGGAAATTTTCATTCGTTACAGCAAAAAGAGCCAAAGACAGCTTAATGTTACACCCAACAGAAAGAATATGAAATGCTACTAGTCTTTTAGTCTGGTTTAAGGCTGAAAATTAAATCAAAAATATGCTTTAGACGAAAACGAACAGGCAAAAATAAAATGTATCAATGATGAAAAGGAAGATAATTAAAAAATGAAATGCATAAAGAGTATATCATACAGAATACAAATGTGCACTGTGTGCACTGTGTGCTTTGTGTACAAATATAATGAGATGCCACGCTCATTCCAGTTTTTATTTACTTTAAAAGAATAGATTAATGCAGTCATGTTATAACATTTAATCACGCTAATTGTTGTGCTTTCTTTGTTTTTCAAAACATTTCAAATACAACGTTGGGATGTTCAATTTACATTTCATTAGATTTGTACTGATCAGTTATTACAAAAATGTGGTAAATTACCTTTTGAAAGTGTTTATCATAGGTAAAAACTACAAAAAGGAAACTTCATTTAGTAATCATGTGCCTCCACCCGACACATTTTGTGGTGTGTATTTATCTAACAGCTGATAGGTGAATTATAACATAGCGTATTGGCCTGAAGACCTTTTATAATTAAAGTGGAAATGATCATATTTTTTCATGCTAACGTGACAGAACTGGCTGAAGGGGACAACTCTCCAAGTCTAATTAAACAAAGAACCTATTCATTATATGCCATGAAATATTTATAATGTGTGCCAGATTCACACTCCACACTCCACATCACATTATTACTTGAGAGAGGCACAGCTAAAGACTCTCTATTATACCTGCCTGCCCCTGGCAGCGCCAATAACTCCTGATCTTTTTTTTGTTAGTGTTTAAGTCCATCTGTTTTTATTCCTTGCAACTTTAGTTGCTGCTGATTACTCATGATGGAGCTTCATTTTCATCCAGTTTTGTCAAAAATGGTTACTTTGTGATTCCTATTGTCTATAATGATCAAAATGGGTTAAATCAAATCTGCTGTCATTTTCTTTCATGGATGAATTTTTGTCAGCTGGAGACTCTCTGACAGGGCTTCCTGTTCGTCAAATATTCAGCTTGGATTGGCCCTTATAACATGCTCAGGAAATCTGTCATAAAACAGAATATACTCCAAAACGCTTCCTCCTGTGATCAATAACACCTGACTCAGTAAGGAGTCCTGCACAATACCGGACTGTGAGTTGGATGTCATTTCCTTGTTCATATTAAAGCTGTGCGATTAAATGCCACAGCAGGACAAGGGCAGTATAACTTAATGGCTCCATTTTACCACAGTTGTTAGGTCCTTGCCTCTGCCCCCAGTGAGCAATATCTTTATATTCAGCAACAAGGACAGCAGAGGAGGTAAAATATTGTTTTCACAGATTTTCTTTTTAAAGTTAACAAGGGCAATGCATGACATATTTTGTGTTAACAAGGGAGATGCTGTCCCCCCACTCAAATTGCCCCTCTCCTGTTAAAAGCCACCAGGGTATGAAGCGGAAGCCGTTGCTGTGAGGAATGAAGGCCATTGAGTTAAGCTTGTTGAGTTTAATGGAGCAGGAAGGCTACAGTAGAAATAATGGCTGAGGGTGAGCTTAGCTGCAGGCCTGTCAGGTACCAAAGGAAGGGAATGGGAAGGTTATATCTTGCAAGATTATGCTATCTTTCACCACTGACACCCACTTTTTACACTGAATTCTGTATTTTCATTGTTTTGTCTTCTTTCCAATGTGCATTTAGTTTTTGCGCTATACTGAAAATAGGAGACAGGACCATTGGTATTACAGAAATATCTTTATAACATATATATTTCTGTAACATTTATGCTTTACAAAGATCATTTTTGTTTCCATAGTCATACCTGCAAACTAGTCACCTTTCGGCGAAATTCGCCGTTTTCAACTCAAAATATGTCATTGACGTGAATCGTGTAGATCCGAAGAGTTTTTTTTTAGGGGGGGGGGGGGGGGTCTGACCGACGACTGACCGACCAACCATAGACTGTATAACCGACTGTATAATGAGCAAGAAACAAGTTTGCTATCTTCACAATAAATAAAATCTTTGTTCAAATGACTCGTTCCACGACCACCGACCAATCATAAGCAAGATAAACCACAGCGCGCGTTTTTTTACCCATCGGTCCCTCTTGGAGTGGAGTGCTCGGTCGTCAGCGAGTGGTTCTTCTGGACAATTTTCGGGATACCTTACAGATACAAGTTTTGAGGTAAATCTAGTAGCAGGTACTCTGGCAAAAACATTGTATGCTGTATCATTTTAACGTTGCTGAAGTAAAATTATTTGAGCCAAATAAAGTGTATTAACATGCTTAAGCTTATCAGCTTGTTAGGTTGCTAGCTAACCTCAGTGAATTGTGTTAAAGTTAGCCTAGCTAGACCAGTTCTACGTCACCTCGTTCAATGCGAAAAGAATACGTTTGTGAAGGCTGATCTCCACAGCATCAGTCCTGTTACCTGATATTGCTGGCGGCTATGTCATTGTGGTCGGATATGAGAGGGATGAAAAACGAACACGTAATGAACAAATACACATCCGTGTGGTTTAGTGAGTAGCTAGTAGTGGTGCAAAGGGTCAACGGATGATCCGTGATCCGTTCGGATCAATTATTTCGGTTTCGCATTCATCAACTTTTTAGTAGCTACGAAAAGTTTGGAGTTACGAACAAAATCTACAAACGCTGGCGACCGTGTGTAGAGTTAGTTTACAGTAAGCACATATAACGCTTCACTGTTGGAAATGACAGTATTCATATTGCGCTGTGTTATGTACACAAGACGCAGCTGCCTTTGAAACACGCGATCTAAAAACGATAACATATTTTATATGTAGGAACAATTGTTGGCAATTGGCAGGTTTAAGATCCAGATTAGGTTCATGGTTGTGAATTATCTATGTAAATCGACTCATATAGATTACACGTTCATTCTACATGTTGAATGATGATAGCGTAATACAAATATAGGCTATACATACAATGACAAAACTGCCGTGGGCTATATCTTATCCGTATCCTTTGTTAAAATGAATGTTCAATAGCTCTATGCCAGGGGTTTTCAACTGGTTTTGTCCCAGGGACCACCATTCGGACTAGAAAGCAATCCGCGGCCCACTGATGTGCCTGCGCGTGCGCGTGTGTATTTGGTGTTACATGCATAGCTCAATGCATGAAACATGAAAGAGAGGCCACGCAGATTTTATAATAATAAAAGTAGATTTATTAAATTAAATTAAATTAAAGATTATTTTAAAGAAAGAATAAAGAATAATAAAGTGTTGTGCAATTCAGTATTGGGAAAAGTAACTAAAAATGTCATGCAAAGTCAGTCTAGGTGTGTGACAAAACAACAACGGAGAACAAAAATCCAACAACACCGGAGAACCAAAATCCAACAAATGAAGACCAAGGCAGCCTCAACTGCTGGCTGGTCAGGGCTTTTATAACCCAGCCAGGACAGACCTGTCACCAATCACCTGCTGTAGAGACAGAGAGATTGAGAAAAGCAGAGAGAGATTGAGAAAAGCAGGGAGAGAGAACAGGCTTACCATTAACACAGGGCGGGGCCTAAACCCGCCAGGGTCGTAACAGTGAAAACATGGGAGAATTAGGCCTACCTGTCAGTGTGATATCTGGGCGTGGTGAAGTCCACACAGCCTGTCTATTCGTGGCGAAATGGTAGACAGAGACAGTCTCATGTCATTCTCTGGATCAAGCCTAGCCCTGTACTTATTCTTTAAGTACGCCAGTGTAGAAAAACCACTCTCACACAGGTATGTGGTTGGAAAGGGCAAAAGACACCTCATTGCTTTTGCAGCAAGCTGTGGAAATTCTGTCTGGCAACTTATCCAGAATTTAACAAGGGGCTGTGTGTCGTACATATGCCTCCTGACAGAGTCTGTGGACATCTCAATCAGCTTATCCTCTTCCACAGCCGTCAGACTTGACCCTACTGATGCATCGTCACTGAATGGGAGCAGGATCCACTTGCTGTCACGGCGCCACTCTTCCGAATCAGTGAAGTACTTTGCGAATTGACGCACAAGCTTCCTCAAATGCTCACATATAGTGTCGTTGATGTCAGTGCTGTCAGGGTATTCCTCAACTGAAGGAAACATCGCCAAGTTATTGCTCTCCACTCGTTCGATCCACTTTGACATTTTTTTCACAAATGCGTCGAGCTTCTCGTAGAGCTGCATGACGTTTGCATCTCTCCCTTGCATGGAGCTGTTCAACTTGTTCAGCTCTGCAAAAACATCTGTGAGGTACGCCAGCTTAGTTAACCAGTAACTATCGTTGAAATTGGAAGCCAGATCAGAATGCTTCTCGCACAAGAACTCGTAGATAGCTCCGCGTAGTCAGTGGCGCGGGAAGGGGGGTGCTGAGGGTGCTGCAGCACCCCCTGTTTCACCCTCAGCACCCCTCAGCACCCCCTGTTGGCAGGCGCTGGATTTTTTTTTTTTTTAATTAAAAAAATAAAATAAATTACTAATTCGCTTTATATTTTCGTATATCAAATGATGAGGCAAATAGCAAAAAAGGGATATGGATAGGTTCGAATATAGGCTGCTAAAAATAAAATTGACTTGTAGAGGTGAACGTGACGGTCGTGAGTGACCTCTCATGACATGACTTACTGAGTGAAAGCAAGCAGGCTAGTTAGCTGGAAGTAAGTATGTCGCAAATAAGAATACACGATTTTTTCAAACGCGCTAAAATTAGCAAGCTCTCACCTGATGTTGATGTTGATGTTTCCTCGTCCATCGCAAACTCTGTTGGGGCAGCAGCAGATGAAGAGCCAGAGTCAATAACGGTAGCAAGCAACTCCGCTAACGGTAGCAGCACAGTCTTAGCATCTAGCACCAGCAACGTAGAAAGATTCGAAAAGCCATGTCAGCTAAGTGACTTCAGTTATCCTGGAAGGAGGTTCGGGACAGAAACCTTTGAAAGGTCTTTCCAGCCAAGCTGGATTTCAAAGTGGCAATGGCTACACTATGTTACCGATAAGGATTATGTGCTGTGCTTTGTGTGCTGCAAAGCCAAAGAGAAGGGGTTCCGCCATTCAGAGGGAAAGAGTTCATTCATCAGTGGAGGATTCACGAACTGGCGCAAAGCTACAACCAAATTTGCCATTCATGACGTCTCTGACCTTCACCTGGAGTCGGTGAGAATGCTGGCATCTCTGAACCAAAAGCCGATATCCGCAATGATATCCGAACATGCAGCAAATGAACAGAAAGTAGCGAGTACTGTACTGGAGCTGCTGTTTAGATCTATTAGGCTACTTGCTCGTGAAGGAATTCCATTGAGGGGGCATAACCATCGGGATGGCGTGCTCTGGCAGATGATGTTGGAGAGAACGTACGATAATCCCAAAGTACGTGATTGGATGCGGCGCAGAGACAACTGGATGTCTGACACAATCCAGAACGAGATTTTGGAAATTCTGGCACACGCTGTGCAGAGACACATTGTGTCAGATGCTAGAGGAAGCGCTTTCTTTGGACTTACGGCCGATGGAACCACCGACGTAAGTTCCAATGAACAGTTTTCATGCAGCTTACAGTACGTGGGGAAAGATCTTTCTGTTAATAATGTTTTTCTTGGATTCTATAATGCGCCGGATTCCACTGCAGACACACTCTTCTCATGCATCCGAGACTTTTTTATTCGTCTTAACTTGCCCATGGATCGTCTTCAAGGCTTTTGCTTTGACGGCGCCAGCAATATGTCTGGCCGCTTTGCGGGTGTCCAGGCAAAACTTAAAGAACAATGTCCTGGTGCACTATACGTTCACTGTGCCAACCATGCATTGGATTTAATATTGCAAGAGGCTGCAAGGGAGGTACAACTAGTCGCTGACACACTCACATTTGTTCAGAATCTTTCTGTGATAATAGGAGAATCAGCAAAGCGCAAGGCAATCTTTCAGTCATGTTTTGGAGGTGATGACGTTGTCTGCAACCTGCTGTCACTGTGCCCAACAAGGTGGGCTGTACGCACAAAGGCTATCAAACGCGTGTGTTGTTCATATGGTGTGGTTTTAGAGACAATTAAAGTGCTGCAGCAAGACAAATCGATGAGAGGTGAATCACGTGCTAAGTTGGCTGGTCTTTACATACAAGCAACGAAGGGGAAGACCTACTTTGGCCTTGTCAGCTGTGAGGCCCTTTTTGAGCCATGTGAAGAAGTGGCCAAAGTACTCCAGCACAAGAAGGCGAATGTTGGGGGTGCCTTGGAGTGTGTCAGTGTACTTAAAAAACAAATGTGTGCACTGAGAGAAGATACATGTGTGAAAGACCTGATCAGAAAAGTGGAAATGTGTGCAGCACAGTATAACTTGAAAATGCCCCATCCACCCAGAACCAGCAAAACTCCAGCTCGTCTGAGAAACACACAGGTAGCGGAAGACATCGCACCACGCACAGGACACCAACAGTGGCAGCGGGAGTTCTTTGAGGCTGTGGATATTGTAACATCAGAGCTAGACCGTCGCTTTGACCAGCCTGGGATGAAAACAGCAGCCAAGAGAGAGAAAACTATCACTGATGCTGCCAGTGGACTTTATTCAGGTCTGGATGACATTGCCCCCCATCTCCCTACCCAGATAGACCAGTCTCGCTTGCACATGCAGCTCACACTGTTGGGTAGTCTTACCAAAGACAAAGGGCTCCGAACATCTACAGACATCGCAGAGTTTTTGGGCAAACTGCATCCTCAAACTAGAGAATTGATGAATGAAGTGGAAAAGTTCATGGAACTTTGTCTCTCGCTGCCTGTGTCTGTTGCCTCTTCTGAAAGGTCGTTCTCCACACTCAGGCGGCTAAAAACATGGTTGAGGAGTACGATGACTCAAAAAAGGCTCACACACCTGGCTTTGTTGCACGTCCATCAGGAAACTTTAGATATGTTGGACATTCAACCTTTGATGAAAGCCTTTGTTCAAAACACAGCAGAACGCAAGGCCACCTTTGGTATCATCAATTAAAAGTAAGCTGAGTCCCACCAAGTTGTCTCCCACCAATCAGTTTGATATGCAATGTATAGTTTTGTCATTGATGTCTTTATTGTGTGTTTATATATGCTTTTTGCACTATGAATACCTCTATATAGCATACCTCTATTGCAAATGATTTTGATGCATACCTTTGTGCTGCCACTTAGTTAAAATGTCAAATTGTAAATATTTTAGTGTTCAATGGATTTTACTGCTGCCTACACCAAATGTACTGAATAGCTACTTGTTAATTTTTTACTCAGTTGGCTCTCATCACTCTATATAGCATACCCCTATTGCAAATGATTTTGATGCATACCTATGTGCTGCCACTTAGTTATGATGTCAAATTGTATTGTTATTGTTTTTTTAGTGTTCAATGAATTTTACTGCTGCCTACACCAAAATGTTGTACTGAATAGCTACTACTTGTTAATGTTTCACTCAGTTGGCTCTCATCTCAGATCAGCTGGGGTGTGTTGTTATAAATATGGTTACATACCATTGGCTGGCTATATACCATTCAAGAGCTAGTTATTAACTCTTAATAAAAGTATTTGTAGCAAACTTGAAACAACTATTTGTTTAATTGAATCATCATTTCCCCAACATTTCCTTCATATACTGTTATTTACATGTAATATAATATGCAATGCAATAGAAATGCAGTGTCCATGAGGGAGTAGGCCTAATGGGCTATTATACTTATTTACAACACAATATTGAGAGACACAAGATTAAGAGACTGTTTTAATTTAAAATGTTTAGAATGTAAAGGTCATAAAGGTAACTGACAGTGCAGACAAGAGACTGGTGAGCTGTCAAAACGATGAAGATCAAGACAATTGTATTTATCATGGTCTTAGTAGACATGAATGATACACATTAGGCTAGCTGATGAGCATGAATGACAAGCCGTTTTTTGTATTAGAGTGCCATCTATTGGGCACAATTGGTAATTCGCTACTTGCATTAAGCTTTGTGACGTACTTCCGACTCTGTATTTTTACTGTAACGTTAGGCTACTTTTTAAACAACAATGCGTCTGCATGACACTAGGCTACACATTAACTTTTTGTATTAAGTCCCTGAACCGTCTGCACTGGACATGTATGCATCAGCTACGGAAGACCTGTCCAAAGAAGTAGAGGATCTGAGAAAGGAAATACGGGAGTTACGTGCACAGTAAAATAAAGGTCCAGCGAGATATTGGCGCAGTGGTTTGCTGGCTCCGACGCAGACATCAGATTCTACTCCAGGTAACGTTAGATCTAAGTTGTGCTAGTCAGCTAACTAACTGTCTGACTTTGACCAAAGTAGGCTAATAAACATCAGTTAAATTATAAAGAATCCTATCGTAAAACTATCGTAAAAAAAAAGTTAATGTGCCTAGGCCTATGGTTGATGACATATGCCTGCATATGTTATCTGAGTGTAGAATATTGAAATTTGTGGCTGCAAAGGACATTTCTAAAACGTCTCACCCTCAACCGTACACCGCGCTAAAATTACGTATTTAGCAGTCAAAATTCAAAACATTTATAGGTGGAGAAATCGTTGGACATTCCTTATTTTTTTCTTATTCAGCACCCCTGGTCAAAAAGAGGTTCCCGCGCCACTGCGCGTAGTTCAAACACACGGGCGAGCACAGCGCCGCGAGACAGCCAACGCACCTCTGAATGATAAAGGAGAGAGCTGTGTTCACTTCCCAAGTCATGGCATAGGGATGAAAACAGGCGTGTATTCAATGCGTTTCGTTTTATGAAGTTGACCGTCTTGACAACGACATCAAACACACCACTGAGCTCAACACTGAGATCTTTGGAGGCGAGAGCCTCTCTATGAATCAGGCAGTGTGTCCAAATTACCCCCGGAGCCACCCTCCTTACATGCGCAAACAGTCCAGTCTTGCTGCCACTCATGGCTCGGGCCCCATCGCTGCATAATGCAACGCACCTCTGCCACGAGATATTGTGCTCCGTGAAAAAATCGTCCAGTGCTTTAAATATTTCTACACCGGTAGTTCGCCCGGGCAGTGGTTTGCAAAAAAGAAATTCCTCGCACATAGTGCCACTGTCCTCGTATCGCACAAATGTTAACAGTTGCGCATCATTAGTAACATCTGTCGTCTCGTCGATTTGAAGGGAAAACAGAACTGTCTGAAGTTTTGCCATCAGCTGGTCTTTGACATCATTTGCCATTTCCCCAATTCGTCTTCCGATTGTGTTGTCTGACAACGGAATAGTTTTTAATTTGTTGGCACATTCTTCGCTTACCATAGCTCTGCACATATCTATGGCTGCTGGCAATATAAGCTGCTCTGCAATGGTATGGGGCTTCTTACTTTTTGCAACCCTGAGAGCGACCAGATACGATGCTTTCAGTGCGTTTTCATTTATTTTTGCACTCTTCCTCATGGTAGCCTGCTGTCCTTTGAAATCACGCAACATCTGTTGCATGTACTCAACGGGTTTGGCCTTCAAGTGGACGTGATGCGTCTCCATATGCCGCGTAAGTTTCGACGGCTTCATAGCTTCATTACAGAGAATTGTTGAACATACGAAACACAGTGGTACCTCCTCTCCTGCTCTGTCTGTCGTCACTGTGAATCCATATTTAACATATTCCTCATTGTATTTTCTTTTTCGTCTTTTTTGCGAAGTTGACGCTTCGGAAGCCTGTCCTTGCCCTATCGTGGCGGCCTGTCCCTCTGTCGTGGCAGCCTGACCCTCTGTCATGGCAGCCTGTCCCTCTGGCACTTTCCTCACTACAAAACGATCCATTGGTGCTAGATATATAGCTAGACTAGTACATATGTAACAAATGTTTGCTGTACTACAACCTATCTTAAAATACTCTCGTCGGCTATGCTTATAAATGTGTGTCAACTTTGCTCGCAAGACTGTACGTAATGAATAATAAGTGAGGTTAGCGACGCAACTCATTACCATTAGCGAATCACAGGCTACCATAGACTGGATAGGCGCAAGGCTACATTCTGTCAGCTTGAATTTCCTTTATATTATTTTAAACATATTTTTCACGATATGTAACGGTATTCTGGAAATGTGTTGAAATATCAAAGCGAATTTATATTAAAAAAAAACAATGGTGAACTGATCAACATAGGCTCTTGTCACGGACCACATGCAATGCCGCCGCGGACCACCAGGGGTCCGCGGACCACCGGTTGAAAACCCCTGCTCTATGCCAATGGGAACAACAGAACGTGTGCATTACATATGGACCAATGCGACACGTTCATTACGGCCGTGGACCGATAAACACTCAGTACCGTACGCACACCAACCGGCATTTGCGTGTTTAACACCGTGTTTAACCCTGGCGTTACCGCCGCTTGACTTAAATAATGAAGAACTGCTTTTAATTACGACTTGGCCGAGATCTTAACGTGCTATTCATGCGTTTCGCATGAATAGCCTACTACTATAACTCGGAGCGGAGCAGGATATAATGCGCATGCGCGGCGTTGCTAGGCAACGTGTACAAAGGCTGGGGGCGGGGGGGGGGGTTGTCACCTTTTTCAGCCCTTCTGAGTTTGCAGGTATGCATAGTAGAGCTGTGAATCAGCATTGTGGCTGATTCCCATTGTTACCCTTATGCTTAAAAAATTACATTTTCCGCCTCCTATTAGCGTTGGAGAAACTGGAGAAAGACATTTTCTCTCTGTCAATCTATACCTGCCGATTGTATCCCCACGCAAAAGGAAAAGTGCATCTCCTTATGGACTGGAGGCCTTCCTGAGCTCACCTAAGCTAACTAATGTTACGGCTCGACAAAGGTGGACGGCATGTTTACACCTCGTGCTGTCACAAGAATCTGCCTCTCATCCAATAAAGGTCCCCTATTATGCATAATTCATTTATTACATAACAGTTATACATAAATATGTGTCCTCGGTGTGTAAGGAGACTCACAAATTGTCAAAAATTCAACCCTCTCTCTTTTACTCCTTACCAACATCTCTAAAAACGGGGTACAAACGAGCTGATCCAGATTTGCTTTGGTTATGACGTCATATCGGAAATGTGGGCTGGCTTTACATTGAACTCCTGGCAACGTCCCGCCCACGTGACATGTCCCAACCTATCGTCCGCAATATACAGTCGCGAGCTGAATCCCCTCCACAGCACCTCGGTGTGTCTGTGTATTCAGCAGGATGTCTGCAGGAGGGACTTAGAGTTGTTGTATATATAATACATATAATGTCACTGTTCTAGTGGTAAACACTGGGAAGTGTTTTAGAAATAACGCTTGATGTGGTTTGGAACATAATATGGCATTTAATCACAGCAGCGTTTAGCTGAGTATCTCCTTTAGAAACTTCTCTCTTCAGAGAGAGATCATGCATGACGCTCCAAAGGGGTGTGGCCAGCTTCAGCTCAGCTCAAATTTAAAGCGACAGTCGCAGAATCAGCACTTTAGGAACAGGGCTGAAATAAAGGGGTATGAGCAGGGTTGTTATATTTAACGAAAACTAAGACTAAAACTGAAACTAGCAGTGAAAAAACAATTTTGTTAACTAAATAAAAACTACAATGAACAAGGCAACACGAACTAAAACTAAATAGAATTGCAGGTAAAACCAGCTTCGTGTTCGTTCTCGTTTCGTTTTCCCCTTCAATTTGCGTAACTGTTCCAAAAGGTGGCAGCAATGCCGATGCCGGCTTCCATAAACCTCCAAGGATGACGAAGAAGATCCTTTGATGTGCAAACCGACATTGACGTTAACGGGTGGATGACTTAGATTTTATGGAAATGGCGAAAGTTGCAGGTAGAAAGCGGCACAGTCCTATATGGGAATACTTTGAGTACGACCCCGTAGTTGACAAAAGTAAATGTGTGGGGATGAAGCACAACGGTAACATTTGAGGGATACAGCTAAAAGGGAAACATCGCACTAATTTGAAAGTTCACCTGAGAAGCTCTCACAGAGAAGCACATGAAAAGTTCCAGGAGTCGAGGGAGCAACAGGAGATGGCTAACGTGAGCTCACAGTCAGGCAGCTTCAGACATCAAGACCTCCACAAACACAGCAAACCTTAACACAATGTTTTTCACAGGAGAGTACATGGTGTGCTACCACACAGGAGCATCACAAGCGTGAGCAGGCAATGGTTTAAATGTTCATGATACGGGGCTTTCCACAAGACTGTGCGACAATACTTCATTCAAACAATTCTGTCGATTGTTAGAGCACAGATTTAAAACTCCAGGCTCTGCCCGAGTTACTAATCTAATGGGGGCAAAAATGAAAACGGCCACCGAAAAATGTAAAGATATTGTCAGAGAGGCTAGGAGATTGACTTTGTGTGTCGATGGCTGGAGCAAACGAGGGCTAATAGCAGCATTTCTTGGAGTATCTGCTTGCTTTTACCACCCTCCCACCGGTAAGGCACAGCATGCCTTGTTAAATTTGCATCGTTTAGATCACCCACACACTGGTGAGTCGATCGCCCGCTGTATCGACGTGACGTTGGAAAGATGGGACATAAGTGACGACAAAGTGCTGCTAGTCGTAAACGACAATGGGAGCAATATTGTGAAGGCCATATGCCTGTTGCGAGACAGAGAAGAACAGGTGGGAGCAGACTTTCAAGCGCGACCGGATTTGATGGACACCTAGGCTGACGACACAGACACGGAGTCGTCGAATACAGAGGCCGAGGAGAATGGTTTAGGTAAGGGTGTTTATTTAGCTAACAATCTAGCTTAAATGTTATATGTAAGACGATGTTTCCATACGTCTATGGCAGCGTTTCTCAAAGTCAGAGCCGTAAATAAAGATGATGCTTTACCCATAGTACTTTGTATAGCCGTCTGGCCCACTGATCTCACTGATCACTAATCTTTTGAGATCAGTGGTCTGACTTTGGGTAACAAAATGGCGCCTTTTGAGTTGGCCAAATTTTCTTTTTGTACGGCTCTGCTGAAAGTGTGTCCCGAGCGACCCCTGGTGTTGTATTGGGGATATTTGGGGAGTGAGGTTTTTTTTTCATCGTTAAGTGGTCTGAAAAAGTTGACAACTCCCGCCACCACTAAATGGCTGTGTCCCATTACACAGGTAGGCTGCATTTTAACTGGCATGTATTGTGTATTTTCTCTTAGAACTGGAGAACCTTTTGGAGAATGATGAAGAGCGTAACAAATTCCAAAGAATGCCCTGTCTGGCCCACACCTTGCAGCTCACACTAAAAGATGCAATGAAGCACCCGGGTGTTGAATCCACCATACTGAATTCAAGACATTTGGTTCATGCCGTACGTAAGTCATCTGTTGCAAACGAGCAAATGGTGAGAAGATGTGGCAAAACTCTCATACGGGACTGCAGCACGCGCTGGAATAGTACTCTACACATGATAAAATGACTGTTGGAGACAAAAGGAGAACTTAATCAGGTGATGGAGAACTTGAATATGGACACTCTCCTCACATGTGACTGGTCCAAGCTCGAAAATCTGCTCAAATTGTTTGAGCCTTTTGCGGTGCACACTGACCAGCTCCAGAATGACAGTCAGTCTCTGTCTCATGTTGTGCCATGCTTTTTAAACCTTGAGGCACACCTACTTTCCACCACTGTTGTTTTGAAGCCTGTTGCTCAGTTGCTGCTGAGGTCTCTGAGAGATCGGTTTGCTGGCGTTCTCAACCCTGTCTGTTGCAGCTCCGATGCCACTGCAGCAGGAGCCTGCCTTGTGGACCCCAGTGTTTCTTTTGTTCTGCACTCACCAGAATTGAAATCTTTGCAGACTACAGCAGAGACCTTTGTACAGACCCTAGCAGGACAGTCTCATCCAACCACAGATGAAAGGGACACTGAAACTGCCTCACCTGTGCCCTGTGCCCTCAAGAGATACTCCTATCTTGCATCCCGCCTGGAAGGGAGGAGGTCAGGCAATAATGTCATGAACACTCCAAAGTGATATAACAAAGTACATGGATGAGATCCAGAAAGAATTGTCTGTGACAACCCACTGGAGTTCTGGAAGGCGAGGGAAGCCATTTATCCAACAATTTCCCCAGTGGCTTTAGATTTAGTCAGTGCCTCCCAAGCTTTTGTGGAGCGCATTTTCTCTATGTGTGGGCTACTATCATCTGGTCTGAGAAATCGGGCTACAACTTCTCTTGAGCAACGTGTTTTCCTCAAGATTAACAAGAAGTTACTTAACTAAAGATATGTAGTGGCAATAGTACGTGTGCCTGTGTGTGTATGTTTGTTTAGGAATGGGAATGGGTCAGTGCAACCTGTCCACCCCAACCTCTAACCAAGTGTTCTCACTCCATAACCTTAAGCCTGCTCAGACCATTTCCCCATAAATATATGTAAATAGCAGCACTTTGTCGTCACTTATGTCCCATCTACTGTTATTACTAATACTTGCATATTCTACACATCATGCTATGGTAATAAATGTCTCTTTTTTATATTGAATAAGAACAACTGTGTACACAGTGTACAACAGCACTAATTGAGATGTTTCATCTTGAATTAATAGTGTTAGTCCTGCAGCTTCATGTCCAGCTGATTGTCTTCCTCCCCTCTGCTCTCATCATTTAACATTGTGGCCTAATTTCCCAGAAATTGGAATTTATGGAATTTTAATTTTGTCTTTAAATTTTTTCAAGGAGTGTCAAAGAATCTTTGACATGAAGCTCATTCAGTCCACGAATACAAAATGTGACATGTTTGTTAAGTTTATTTAGTTTTTTTAAGAAGAAAAGTTTTAGGCTACTTTGTTTCTAGAGGTTCACATATTCTTTTAGAACTGTTTTGGTGTGTTGTAAAAGGTTTTTCCTGCAACTTCATTCTGGCTATTAATGCAGACTAAAGTTTTGCTTTTGATTTAGCTCTGGGTTGAGCAATGTTAATGGGTCATGGACCTTTAATAAACAATGGGGTTTTTTTGTAAATCATATTTTGATGTCATGCATTCCTTCATCCTACCCTTTTCAGCTTCTATTAATCAAGGCTTCCCTCATAATACCTGAAAAACTAAAACTAAGACTAAAACTAAATAAAAACTAAACTAAAACTAGTCAATTCCTCAAAATAAAAAATACAACTATTTAAGCACTCATAAAACTAACAAAAACTAAACTGAAATCAAAACCAAACTGAAAGACTAAATACAAATAAAAACGAATGAACATTTCAAAACTATAATAACCCTGGTTATGAAGCATGCTACAATGGGGGATCTGTTTGGTATTTTGAGCAAAACACTTCACAGACAAGTTTTGTATAGATATTGCCCTACAATAAATTGTTGAAATATAGCATAATATGAGACCTAATAGATGCACTCTTCCTTTTGTGTGGTGATACGATCGAAAGATTATAGCATGAAACTGCTCAAAACAAGGTCTTAAGATTATGTCGAATAACCTGGTCACGTATTGATTATTAAATAACACGACTTCTTTGACTTTGGTGTGAAGTTTCCCTTTAAATCTTAGACTAGGTAACCGTTAGCACCCATCATTACCTGTTGCTATTACGACCTTAAATGGGTTTCCCACTGGCTAATTAAGAGCAGATTGACATCTGGCTCTGATAACATTGTAATGACAATCGATGTTGCCTTTAGTCACTAATGGTTTATGTCCGTGTGATGGTGATATGGGGCAGGTGTTACGGTTGTTAATGCTCAATTTTATGTCTGGTGTAGTTTGCCTCTCCTCCCCTCTCCTTTGCCTGTGAGTGAATGTGTGTGTGTGTGTGTGTGTGTGTGTGTGTGTGTGTGTGTGTGTGTGTGTGTGTGTGTGTGTGTGTGTGTGTGTGTGTGTGTGTGTGTGTGTGTGTGTGTGTGTGTGTGTGTGTGTGTGTGAGACAACAATTGCATATGTATGTGTGTATGGAAAGATCAGATGCTCACACAACAGAGGTTCAGAACCGATCACTCAGCATTTACATAGCACATCAATCATTTTCATTAATCTCATCTTATTTTCGGACAGTAAACAATCCCTTCAGCCCACTGTAGCTATGGAAACACTTGCTGCAGCAGCCCCTCATACAGGCAAACTCGTCCGTTCCACCCTGTGCTATACTATAGTTGTCCCTGCCAACTACTGAGGCAGGCAGACTGCTGTCATACATTGCTGCAAAAGCCATAAAAGGCTCCTGTCATACAATCCAGCAGATCTATAACCCCTGGGCTTGATGTCACACAGTAATGTATGTGTAGCTGTGAAAACACTGACTTGGAGGCAGGCCATGTAACTTGCTTTGGCAGGGGGAACAAAGCAGAGTGGGGCTGCAGCGCTAATAGTCTGGCAACACGATAGCATTGGAGGCAAACACTGGGCTCGGCTGATCGAGTGCTGAGTGACAGCAGTGTGGCTACACACCTCTGGAAATTCTGAGGGGAGAAACTGAAAAAGCTACATGCTATTGAATTATAAAAACAATCTTACGCTGAAAAAACTTAAGCTGATTTAGTTTTATTGACCGCAGTTTTATCGAGCAGGGCGTACATTTTCAAAGCCATTCAGGTGCTGAGTGATGGAGCAGCAGCAGAGTGCTACAGCTAAATGTAGACTCAGTGTTGGATGTAGGCCTTTAGTGTCCTTATTTATGCATAACCTTATTCTCATGAGACAATCTAATTAGCCAGGTTTTGCATCTAAATTCAAAACACATTTTTAAGTAAATCTACAGAAGATAATGCGAATGAATTCTTGTTTCCATTCACTACCGTTATACCATTTTTGGGAGTTGTTTCATCAAGATAAGCAGCATGTGGCGCCAATTCTCCAGTCGTAAAACCATTATGACTCTGCGAAAGGGAAATAGTGTAACAATATAAAGTAATTACAAGGGTGCAAGTCAAATGTTTTTTAAAAACTATTCATAAAACTGTATGACATCATATTTTCTACATAAGCCAAGCAGAAAAAGACAGGTTTTAAACATACAGAAAAACAGGAGCATTCAAAACAGACCTTCTGATGTCAAGATCATGTTAGCAAAAGAGACCTAAGAACAGACAGAGGAAATGGGAATAGAGTTAAACACAAACACACACCAAGTACAGTATTTATGGTGGGTTTTCAAGAATAATTCAGTCCTGTTTCCACTAGCTTTAATATGTTGTATTCTAAGGTAGCTTGAGTGGAAAACATTTAGAAACAAAGATGATAAGAGTAGTTCTCTTTTCCTGTTCTTC
Organism: Eleginops maclovinus; assembly: GCF_036324505.1. Taxonomy (NCBI): domain Eukaryota; kingdom Metazoa; phylum Chordata; class Actinopteri; order Perciformes; family Eleginopidae; genus Eleginops; species Eleginops maclovinus. The sequence goes on along the minus strand of NC_086351.1, from coordinate 17,175,456 downwards.
TCTTTCCTATTGTACACAGTTTGTTATATTTATTTCTTGCAATGAAATGCGCGTACAGTGGTAATCTACATCGGATCCCAAACTTTTTTGGGGAACGGCTGTCTTCTTCTATGTTTCTATCAAAAACTAATAAATTATAGTTTTTTGATTTAAAATAAAAGGGATTACAAAAGAAATGTTTATTGTTCCTGTTTTTTATTGTAGCCTATGGAAAAATCCCACTTAAAAAACAACACTGTGTAATATTTTTACACCAGACCACCATTACATGTTTCATCTTGCGCATCCCCTGCTGGCAGCTCGCGCAACCCACTTTAGGAATCCCTGATCTACATCAACAGGTTTTAAGGTGGGACACATTTCTAAACTTTAAAGTTCTTAACCATCATAGCAATCGGCACTGTTCATCGAAATATGACATTGCAATAACTAAGACTTTGGCACCGTCCGTTCTTTCAGAAGACTTAGATTTTGTGCGCTATTCTGCTATTTTAACATGTTTCCTGCATGGTTGCATAATCAGCTGTGTTCAATCCCATCAGATCCCTGCTACATATGATAACAGCTTTACAAGTTTAAGTTATTGGAGTCCAGTTTGCCAGTTGGAGTATATTTTCAGGGGCAAACAGGTGAATATTTGGGTGGTGAAAGGACTACAATCGGCAATGTGTTTTCATCAATGACTTAAACAGTTCATATAATAGGATTTCACTGGGGTTGCAAAGGAAATTGTAATTCTGTCACCATTGCTTTTCACTAATGTGGTGCATGCTTCCACATTCAGAACATTGGGTTGTTAACGTGTGCCAGGGTGCTGCGAGAGAGTAGTTATTTGGATACCAAATTAAACTTGGACCTAGAATAAAATCATTTGACTAGAGTACCAGGATGCTGTTTTGTCCATGATGCTCCACATAATTAGCACTGATGATACTGGCCTTTCGATGAGGCCTGATGAGATGTAGTGAAATCCTTCATGCATTAAAATATTTTGTGGTGTGCAACAGCGTAGGCGATGAGAGAATTAACAGCATGAATATGGATGTTGGGTGAGCATCATGAGAGTAAATGTGCTTACTCTATTGATTAAATCTCCCATCAGTCACCTAGCAGCACGGTCCCCATCCTCTCTCTCTCTCTCTCTCTCTCTCTCTCTCTCTCTCTCTCTCCCTCCCACATCTCTCTACCCATCTCTGTCAAGGCAAGCTCAGTGGAGTGGTTAAATTGTCCATAGCGCGTAAACGCTCGTTTATAAAAGCCGACAGACGTGGCGGTCGTTTGCTGAAATTAATTACCCCTCGGAGCCACAGCAAGCACGGGCCCTAGTCAGTCAGTCACGGTCCACCACCTCCCGGGCCCCATACCTGCAAAGACAAAGAGAAAGACGGGGAGAGAGAAAGGGAGAGGGGGAGACAGCCAGGGGGAATTATGTGAGGTTGGCAACATTGAACCTGATTTTGAAAGAAACTAATGAACACATCTTGAGTTGAAGTATATATGTTTTAATAAACAGGAAAACAATTAAAGTGAAAGTAAAACCTGGGTTATTGCACATTTAAAGCTGTGAAATATTACTCCCTTTCATATATGTTACTTGAGCACAAGATCTGTGGGGAGTTTTGCGCTGACGCAGCCCGAGACGATAATGTGATACACCCCGTGGTGACATCAAACTAATCAGAATGTATTCATCTTCGACAAGAGTAACTTAATGAATTTCAGCAGTATCTGATGCAACACTTCACTAACATTAATAAAAGCTTCATCTCTTGTCTGATTTGCATAATTGTTCAAATGAATCCAGTAACGCGCTGCTTTTTTTTCTTTTTTAATAAAGTGATGATTTGTCTTAAAGTGAACTGTGGCTTACTGTTGAGAGGAGAAAGGAAGGAGGGGAGAATGGGATGAGCGGGATGTGCAGAGGGCCTAAGGTGATTTGTCACCATTTTGATTTCATCATGTAATCAAGCATTCCATCTTGTACAAGAGGTTATTGGTTTGAAGTGATTTTTCATAGGTTTTTTTAGCTTCAGAGATGGTTCAAAATATGTTCCCCATATTGTGAAACGTAATATCCCCTCCTTCTTGTCTGCCTCTCTCATTGACTGAGACATCATACGTTTCCCTCCTCCTATAATCTCTCATTGTTTGTGCCCATTGTGAACAGAAATCTATGCAACCCATTTAAAATCACTTGATACCACTTCCGAGAAGTAAAGGTCAGCAACACAATGTAGGTGCTGTATAAATGTGTGCCAAATGTGTGTCAATAAATAGGCATCAACTAAGTGAGTTTCCAGGTGTTGATTGTATTAGCACGTCAAGCCCCTTACCAAGAATACTGCTATGTGTGCAGCTTTTAACCTGTTTTTTTCAAGCTAATTTGCCCTCTGAACAGATCAGAGCTCCTTTGGTAAACAAACCAAGAGCCAAAATTTTCCAGAGGTCTGGTATGGCCCAGCCTCTCCAGCCTTTTACGGTTAGGTGGGCATAGGTAATGGATAGAGTAACGGAAAATAGATTATTGAAAATGCCATTTGTCGTGTTCTTCCTGCAGTTACATTGAGCTGTTCCTTCTTCATTATCTTAGACTTTTCAGAAACACTCACTGTCATTGGAAATTTCTCATTAGTGAATATTCACAGATTTTCCTGCAGTAGATACTTTGAAATGTATCAAAGGGACTCTTGAAAGTAGTAATCAAGATCTGATTTACTAGAGGTTATGTTTATTAAGGTCACATTTGACACATTGAGATCCAAACGCACACAGACCACATTTGGAGTTGGTCTGACCTGCACATGGCCACATTAGTTTTGCAGTGTCTTTAAAAATGCCTCATTGTTCACATTGAAGGGCCATCTCCTCAACTGCTGTGTTTGTGTTTTGTTACTAACCATAAGAAACATTCCACAACTGCATGTAAGATGATGAAACAGTATTCCTTAATATTAATTCTGCAGCTGCAGTGGATTGATCGACAAGCTTTACCACAGTTGTGTTATGAACTTATTTTGTGATTATCTTCTTACACTACAAGAAGACAAGGTAGCAAGCATCCCAAAAAGTAATCTACTCTCAGGCTGTTTTTGTTTGTTACGTGACCCTTCCCTTGCAGATTGTATCGGTCCTTAGAGAGTCCTTTGATGTCACAAGCGGGGCATTAGTCTGCTATCGTGTCTTTTATTTTCCTGTGAAGTTAATGAGTTGTTTGTCAATTTGACATGCTGTGAGAAGTCTCTCTCACACAGGATACTGACCATGTGGGAATAAGGTCGAAGGATGTAGCCAAGGTGTTGTGTAGATGTAGCTAACACACTTTTAATAATACATTTCCAAAGTTATTGCTTGTATTTTCTTATTTGTGCGTAAACATGAATTCCTATTGTTCAATTTCCCGGATCAAAGAAACCCAAAACAGTTTATTCTACGTTCTCTGCAGTCTCTGTGTTTGTATCTCGGGGGACTTGCAAAGAGATAAATTCCCTCATGCTGTGCGTCGCAATTGGATGTAATAGTCCATTTACCACTGTAAATCTGTTCTCTTCAAATACCACAGTGTGTGTGTGTTTGTTTGTGTGGGGGAGTGTGTGTGTGTGTGTGTGTGTGTGTGTGTGTGTGTGTGTGTGTGTGTGTGTGTGTGTGTGTGTGTGTTAGTGTGAGACGATGTCCTGGCCAGGGTTTTCTTTGAAAACTGACCAGAGCAGCTTCTGTAAAATAGGACTATCGTCATCATGACCTCTTCTGTTGTCCCAGCTGTATCTGAGCTAAGATGTGAGGCTTTTACTGCTTTTTTTTGTCTGGCTGGGTGTTTGTTATACATCTGGTGGTCAGCGGTGAGAGGATCACATCTCTGATTCACAGCATGGCCTTTCCTGCTCCATTTGAAAACTGCTTTGATGACCTGAGGGCTTTAAGAACACACAGTGTCAATGAAAACACTTTGATATTTTTGCTCCAGCTGTCCGTTTTTTCTCTGGTAGTTTCTCTTTAAATGGAAAAATAGCATCCCTTCTTAGAAAACTTTATTCTCTTTTGCAGAGAAATGCAGATGCAGCAGATACATTTTTAGTCTTTCAAAACAGGTAGGCAATGAGATTGTGCTTAAGACTTGATAGAAATCAGTTTGATATTAGAATGACTGCAATTAACCAGCGTGTATTTACCACCATTATAATGGCTGTCTTGTCACTAGACAAGGTAATTAGAAAGCTTTATTATGGCAGCGTATGGAGTGAGATGTAGAGATTGTGCCTCTCATAATGGGACTGTTCTGTGCAGTTGGAAGAATCAATTCTCTCTCTTTGTTTTCTGAAACCGCGCTGTCAGCAGAATCTTAATATTGCACGAAAACTTTGGCTGGCGTGCTACTCGTATATAGTAGATGCACACACCCCTAGTAGATGGACACACACACCTGATATCCAAGTATCGCTCTCTTACTTGGCATTCCACACAGAGTGCCGTCGAATGAATGTATAACCGTCCTCCATCAAACTGTTAGCTGTGTGTGCATATAACCCTTCTGCCTGCTAAGGCAATGCACACTGCTCAACTTCACGTCCAACAAAATCAATACAGCCTGCTTTTTTTTGCAAGCAGCAGCCCTGCAACATGTTCATATATTTCACTGGTAAGATCAGGCTGGAATTAGTGCAAGATGAGCTCACACAGCCACCCATAAGAGTGTAGATCATGACCTGGTTGTTACAGGTTAGAAAATGGATTTTGCTAATTCACTGAACAGGAGCCCAAATAGTATCGCAGAGATACAACTTTATTATAGGAGCGGATCCTATGAATGAACTACAGGATAGCCGTGAAAACAAACTGATCTTGATCAAAATATTCATTCATTGAGGTAAGACGGTAAGCTGTATCGATTGTTGCACCATCAGTACTTGTATAGTGTTTGCACTATTTCTTTCTCAAAGTGAGTATTTGTAATGTAGCACAAGACAGGAATTTTTGTTAAAACCGTTTTTCTTTTTAACTCAAAATCAAACTGTAGGTCTATTGGTTCATCATTCTGCCCCCCACCTTTCAGAATAAAAAATCTTAAATACTATATAACATTTAATTGGAATTACATTTGTATTTGTGATCCCCAGAGGATGAATCCTACAGACGGATGTGGGAAGGATCTATATAAAATTCAGTACATCCACTCCTGTTCACCTTAGGATAAAATGGAGTAACTTTGATGGTTAAAATGTTTCCAAATAAATCCAATATTTTATTTATGACAAAATACAGCATTTTGACATTAACATACACCTCAAAACTCAGTGTTAACTTTGATACTGTGTTAGCATTTAGATTTTACCATATAGTTTAAAGCAGCACTAATGCTGCTAGCATCGATGTAAACTTATTTGACTTTGTATGAGATAAAAATGTATCCAATGTTTTAAAAATGAGAGGACATTGTATCTTTTGTACTTGAGAAGCAGCTTTTTATCCACACTAATCATTCTGATTCAACACTGTTCTGTTTTTGTGCTAAACTTAACTGCTTGTCAGTTGAAGGCTTCAACCTGACTGCTACAGCTGTGCAGTGCACACTTCTTGATTTCCATTTACAAGTGATGCTTTAACTCCACTCAAAGCGATCTAGGCTGAGCAGCAATTTACCTGATGACTAACTTCCTGCCTGCGCTCCTCTGGGCGGCAGAGAATGTCTGCCACTGTTAATATATGATAATTATGATCATAAAACATGCTATCACAAGGTTATTCAGATGACTTTTAGAAACTGTGTAAAAGCTACTGGCACTATATCAACAAATCTCCAGGTTAAACTGTAGCACAAAACATTTTCAAGAAGAAACTGATTTAAGAACATATTAAAAGTGATAGGGGCAATGCATAGCTAAAACTGTGTACACTTAACAGCATGTAATGTACAACAAAGACTTGTTTTAATCTATGAATTGAATAAACTCAATTTGTCACATGGTAAACAAGACAATACAGATCCAAATAGGGACAGATTCATGGAGTCCAGGCTCCCCTCCAGGCATAATGTTACAGTTTCTGTGTTAGATAGGATTAGCTCAGAGAGCAGTTTCACACAGCAGTACTGAGGTAAGAAAATACTCAAGTAATAATAGTTTTGACTTGCTGAACGTTTGACTAGCTTCACTGTTGTAAGATGTAAACACAGTCATAGTCAGTGGTGAACACAATGTTTGGCCACTTCTAGAAACTGGTGTAGCATTTAAAGTCACCCTCTAGGGCGCTTCAGCGTATGTTGTTGGTATGTTGGGACGTAGTAATAGTTGTTCTTGCTCCTTATCTTGTCCAGCATATCCTAATCTGGATCAAACATGGTTGGTGGTAAAGGGTGTGTTATATCTCATGTAAAAAACTGAAAAATGATATGCAGCAAAGAGTTAGGTGTCCAAAATATATTTTTACATGCCGCTTCTTCTGGAGAGGTTTTGTTGTTGGTAAACCTCTGAGCTGAACACGTCTTTATTTTCTATTGTCACGGCTGACACCAGGATCCTATAAAAAGTCAGACAGACATGTATGAATAGTGCCAAAAACATACACACACACACTGATTTCGCAGTGAAGTGTAGTTGCCCACAAGAAATAAAGCCTTATCTTCAGAAGAGGTTTTGTGTTTGCATTCTGTTCTCATGCCCTTTTTTCTCCACTGCAGTGAACTTGCGTTTTCTGCCAACCCATGTCTCCTTTACACACACACACACACACACACACACACACACACACACACACACACACACACACACACACACACACACACACACACACACACACACACACACACACACACACACATACAAACACACACACACACACACACACACACACACACACACACACACACACACACACACACACACACACACACACACACACACACACACACACACACACACACACACACAGCTGCAGTCAGAGGGCAGAGCAGTCTTTTCATGCATGGCTCACTGTGCTTATGTAAGAGCACTACTTAAACCTGGTTACATCACATAACAGGCAGCACTGTGTCAGTGGGTCACTGTGCCACACAACCGCCAAATGCACAGTCCATGTTGGGCCCTTTACTAGGCACGTGTGAATTAAGCAACACTGTGTGCACTGATGCATTCAGACACACATTTTGGAGGGTCATTCAAGCATGTGTTTGTATGTTGGTCATGCCAGATGAAAGTGATATGCAGTAAGTTTAGAAGAAAAATTGCGATTCAGTAACAGCCAAGAGCAAAGGAAAAAAAGGACTTTCTCCAAATAGTTAAAGTCAGATTTTATTATGGAAAATATACCATTGCTGCACCTATAGGGTGCCAGTAGGGGGGCCTCTCTGTTTCCAAATTCTGCTCCTCCTGTATCCTCTTCTCACCCTTTACCCCAGCTACTGTTCTTCTTGCTCCCTTCCCAGCTCCGCCTATCTGCCAGCAGAACAGCCCATCTCTGTCTCTCTCTTTTTCTCTCAGTTTCTATGTAGTGCAAATAACACACACACACACACACACACACACACACACACACACACACACACACACACACACACACACACACACACACACACACACACACACACACGCAATAGGTCTTGAGCAAGGGCACGACCAACCACTCCCACTGTTCTATAGTTCCATGAAAAACACAGAGGGAGAGAGACACAGACAGAGGGGAAGAAGAGAGAGAGGGAGGGAGGAGCGTAGCTGCGCTGATGCCGAGCCCCTCTTTGCCTCAGCACGCAGAGTGGAGCAGACGGCAACAGCCACACAACACACTACACACACCACCAACACCGCCGCCGCCGCCACCACAACACACACACACAAACACACACACACACACACACACACACACACACACACACACACACACACACACACACACACACACACACACACACACACACACACACACACACACACACACACACAAACACACACAAACACAGTGACGGCTGCCAGGCACAGTGGGAAACAAGCCTTCAGGAAGAAGGAACTTGAGAAGAAAAATAGAGGGATCGCAGGGGAAGAAAAGAAAGAGTTGTAGGAGGCACCTTGTGGATCAGAGGGGATTTTCCTCTGTGTGAGTGCGCGTCTGGATAGGACTATCTGCTTCTTCCAGAGCGAGAGGAGTTCTTACAGAGGCTTTTTCTTTTGCTCATCCTCCAAGCCGGCTCCTGCCATATCTACCTATCTGTCCCCCGGAGCTTAACAAAAGAGGGAGGGAGTAAGAGAGAGTGAGAAGAAAGGCAGTCACAGCTTCAGCTCCAGACCACCCTCTCTCCTCCTCCTCGTCCTCCTCCTCGGCTCCACATCCATGTGTGAGTTCATCGCTGATCTCCCTGTCTTTTGAAGATAGAAGCGGAGGACAGTGTGTGTTCCCCAGGATACAACCCAGCTCCCGGTGGGATCTGGCTCTCGTCTGTTGCGAGAGAAAGAGAGAGAGAGAGAGAGAGAGAGAGAGAGAGAGAGAGAGAGAGAGAGAGAGAGAGAGAGAAGGAGACAGGGAAACGGATACACAGGAAGAGAGAAGGAGACAGAAAAGAGCAAGGGACGGTGGAGAAAGCAAATTGAGGGGCATGTTGAGGGCAGCAGAGAAGAAGAGTGGGTCTGATTTTTAGAGCGGAGAGTGCAAGGAACCGGCAACCGGATCCCATCCATTCCTCCTCCTCCCTCCTCCTCCTCTTCTTCTCCCTTCTCCTTTTACCCTCTCTCTGTCCTGCTCTTCAATTCCCCCTTTTGTTTTCTGTTTCCTGTTGCTACCTGTTTAATATCTTTCTTTCCTCACCTCCTTTGACCCCAACTCCTTTTTTGCTACATTCTCTCTGTCTCTCTTTTTGAGCTCCCAGACAAGTAGACAGACTGAAATCCCAAGTACGATCTGTCGTCTTATCCCTCTCTTTCTCGGTGTACCTCTCACACTCACCTCAGTGAGAGGAGAACGTTCTCCCACTACGTCCTCCACTCGTCTGAAGGATCCTGGCCGCCCCATCGGAGTGGTTGTTCCCTCACCTGCGAGCTTCTCACTCCAGCTTCCAGGACCTTCATTTGGATTCCAGCTACATGGGAAAACGTTTGGAGCAGCAACCAATGTACCCCCACTACACCTACTACTACCCCCACTATCTCCAGACCAAGGTAGGATGGTCATCGATGTTGACCTATTTTACCCCTCCAAACTCAACGGCAATGTTTGTATGTTGCAAATACGAAGTCATCTTGATGCCATCCTGCAACCCTTCTTTTAATAAACACTGTGTCTTCTCGAGTTACCTGTTTTAAATCTCCTTCCCAATCAGGGCCATTTCAAGACAATATAACAATCTTGACGTATTTAATTTACCCATGAGTAATATCATGTTCCTTAACTGATGTACCAGGATCCAAAAAGGGGTCAGTCCCTAGCATATATAAAGATTAAGATTGGGTTTTAGCAAGCAAAAAAAGGAGCAAAATTGAGTCTCTTTAGGCATAAATGTTTGAAAACGAGTGCAAAATGGCCCCCACAAGACAGCCTGCTAAATGGCCCTGTGTCCCCTCTCCCCCTTCTGTCCCAGCAGGGAGATTTAGGTGTCACTCAGCTGGGTTTTTCCTTTTCCTTCCACAATAAACACTTGACCCTAGACCTCCCCTCACCGCAACCCCACCAACTCCAAGTTCAAGTTCAGGGCATGAGGCCCCCCCTTTCCTCAGTCCTTGTTTTCTCTACTACTTTGTCCCTCTCTGTCATAACACCCCCACCCTCACAACCTCTACCTGTCCTTGTCACTTGGCCAGCCCCCCACTCACCCATGATTCCATGCTGTAGACGTTGGAACCTGATATACTTCTCCAATTACCAAAACCAAGTTCAGCTTCTGTTCTCGGTTCTTTGACTTTTATTCCTTCTGTCTTACTCACATTTAGCACAAATCCACACACACACACACACACACACACACACACACACACACACACACACACACACACACACACACACACACACACACACACACACACACACACACACACACACACACACACGCACACATCAGATATTCTCCTTTCTGAGTCTTCTACCACCAAGAGGAGGAAAATGGATTGCAAAAGTCCTGATTGATGGCTCCTTCATCATATCGCCCAGCCTGCCATATCCCTTTGTCTGCCGTGATTCATTTGTTTTTCTTTCCTGTGATAGTAAGTGTGAGGAGTTGGCAGGTTTGCTGCAATGTTTAGTAAATTTGTACTTGTCAGCAGGCAAGAGAGATGGAGAGAGATGCAAAGATAAAAGTGTAGGAGTGGGATGCTTTGAGAATAGAGCGATCATGCTATTGGGTGGACACAGTGTGGGAAGAACAGGTAAGCAAATGATTGCTCCACTTTTAAAAATAGGATGAACCCTGAACCATACTTAGACTGCATGATTCATTTGCAGTCTAATAGCAACCCATCTTAAAGGAATGTGAAGACCTTTATACTTTATTGCAACCAATAAGACATTGGTAGGATTGTCTTTTTCAGGTTTATTTCCCTAGATTTCAGAACAAGTCTATAATAGTGAACTTCCAGCCAATTTCCAATCTTGATATTTCATTTTTTTTATTTGTTAGACAGTTGAAAGATGCACTCAAGAAAACCTAATAGCTGTCAAATAGCCCCACATCTCCTAAACATTATAAATGTCCTCATCATTTCTTAACTTCTTCCAAAAGAAGACTTAACACCCTAAATATAGCATTTAAATAAATAAATATGTGTTGAAAGAAGCTTCTGCCACTGCACAAACACAAAGATCACAAGTGGATGTTGCCTGTTTTAATTTTCTAATTTAAAACAGTTCCACTGTCGTGGATCCGAGACATTGCATCTTTAGATTTTATTAAAACCACATTGAAGACGTTTTTGCTACAAATGCCACAAGTGCATGATGTTACAGTTAATGACGACTGATGTGCAGATGAAAGCCTTTCGGGAAGAGATCCAATCAACAGAAACTTCCTTATAGGGGGATTTATTGTAGCTGATACGGATCATTAAAGAAATATGAACAAATACAGTATATCTTTCAGATGCGCTCACCTGGGGGCACGTTGTAGGCATATTTATACCGTTAGTCTGGGTTAATCAATCTATTAAGAGTTTATAACCTTTTCAGAAATTCTGCTCAATCAGGTAGAAGCTGACTAATATGTAGTATTTTATTAATTGGCTTGAACACATCCGCTGTAGCAGCTCTTTAGCTTTAGTTCACAAAATAAGATTAACATTTCCAATTAACTGCACAATATACTTTCAGATGACGAGCAGATTGTATTTGCAGCATTTCGACATCAGCGACTTATCTTCTGATCTGGGACCTGCACAGGCTCACATCTGGGCGCTGTCTGATGTTTTTAAGAACAGAAGCTGTTGTTAAAGCACATCTGCGATTCCGTAATAAACAACATCAGCAATGACGAGCACGTCTTTTTGCTGGCTAATCTGGAAGAGTAAATGCATGTCTACAACTGGGTAATATAAATTGTGTTGTTTCCTTTTAATGAAAGAAACTCCAAAGATCTATATGGTAATTGTCTCTTGGCAAATAGTTTTCTTTTGTTTTATATTGTTTTCCCTGAACAGAATTACGAAGAACAAATACACAGTTCATCTCTGTTTATTTTAATTTTTTTAAATACTATGCTCAGAAAACTTTGACAACCAGGGTTTCTGGCAGCTTTTTGCTCAGTATTTTTTCTTTATTAATACTGCCTATTTACGCTTGTCGCAAACGGTAGTGATTGCACCAGATTTCTAATGAAAGTGAAAGGGAATCAAATTTTTGAACATTTATAATCAGCTCTGTCAGTGAATCACGGAGCGTTCAATAGAGTTTTAATTTGTAGGTTTATTTCACATGAGGTACGCAACGTACATTAGATTAACTCCAAAATTTCATGCGCATCTCTCATGCCGTTTTTTGTCTGCTGATGTCACCGTGTCACGCTGCTGTGTCTTGCTCTATGATTTATCTCTATCAGTTCAAGGTCATCTAATTTCTCTGAAGTATCTGCAACAGGCATCTGGCCCAGACCATCACTTCATTCCTTCCCCTCCATCCCTCTGTCCCTCCCACCAGCCCTCCCTTCCTCCCGCTGCTGTCAAGGTCAAATCAAATTGGATACTATCCTCCCCAGTGTTCCCTCTCGCTTGTATCTGTGTGTGTGTGTGTGTGTGTGTGTGTGTGTGTGTGTGTGTGTGTGTGTGTGTGTGTGTGTGTGTGTGTGTGTGTGTTCGCATATCTATCCATATATGAATAAAAGCTCCATCTGTATGTCAGCTTTGTATCCGTGACTGTACATGAGCCTGTAACTTTTTCCGTCAACGTGTGCGTGAACGTGGGCTGAATACATTGGCTCACTTTGGTGTGCGTACGTGGATGTGTGTACCCTGTGTTGATGTGAGTGTGCGTTTTAGCTTGTGTACGGCCTCTGAACAGAGACTCCCCTGCCTGACCCCTTCTTTGTGCAGCTTGCTGTCATTAAAGCTCACCCGGGTCCCAGAGGAACAGTTCTGTGTGTGTGTGTGTGTGTGTGTGTGTGTGTGTGTGTGTGTCTGTGTCTGTGTCTGTGTGTGTGTGTGTGTGTGTGTGTGTGTGTGTGTGTGTGTGTGTGTCTGTGTGTGTGTGTGTGTGTGTATGTGTTTTGGAGGCCGTATATGGACCCTCACAACAGTCCAGTGTTTGATCTGCTTGCGCTGCTCTCAGACTTTAAATATGAGGAGTGTTTGTGCTTGTAAATGTGTGTAGGTGTGAATGTAGGTGTGCAGGTGCTTTCAGGCTCTTTTCTGTTTGTACAATGAATAAGAGGGGACAAAACAATAAGCAGTCGTATTTATTATTGGGTCACCTTTTTGGCTCTTCACACCACCACCTCTCTTTGAGCCCCTCCCTTCTCACTGATCTGATTGGAGATGTAAATGGCCTCTTAGAGTGGAGACTCCTGTTGAAATCAATCCTGCGTGTTTGTGTTTGTGTGTGTGCGCTGCTTTCACTGGCGTACAATAGCGTTCTTTCAACACGCAACACACAAAGGCAGTTATGAAATGACTAGCTTAGACTAACAATGCTTAGCCTGATGACAGCCCACATGTAAATGTGTGGCTATTAAACAGAGAATTGCACTGGCTCTGCCTCCATAATGGGCAATAGGTACAGTTAGCGTACATTAGCAGGGGGTGGGGAGGGACAGCATGCCCTCTTATGAGCCTAGTGGCCCTTCATCATGGCTGTAAGAGGGTTTAAGGGGATCAGGGGGAGGGTTAAGGCCGAGGCGCAGCTGCGTTGTTGCCTCCCCTGTTTGATTTGGTAAAATGTAACTATATACGTTATAGCTGGGGGGACAAGCTATTTGGCAAATCTATCATTCTTAAGTACAATCAGGGTTTTGGATTCTCTGAATTGCCTCTGTGAGTGAGTTTTCAGTCGGTGCATTGTTGATGCCTATTTTGTAACTTAGAGGGAATGATTTAATCTACTGAAAGCATTTTTCAGGAAATCCAGTCTGTGAAATCCCTAATTGGGCCAAATAAAAGTGCAAAACTAATTATCATAGCTTGTGGTTGTTGCTGTGACGTCTTGAGTGTTTTCCTGTGACTGGGTTGCAATATGTCACAACTGAATATTTCAAAACAATAACAGCTAAATCTGACATTGAAAAGGGGCATTTATTACGGTAGTGGCTACTTGGTTTTGAAAAGGGAAATGCATTATTTTACATACATTTGTTTATTGCAACCATAAAGCCTCTGTTAATCAGAATAAGCATTTGAAAACATGTTGTAGAGTCAGACAGAGACCTAAGGTAATATGGGCATTTCTTATCTTTAGTTAACAAACATATCATCATTATCTTTCGAGGATCTTTATCGTTATAGTTTTTTTGTAAGTGCTTAAAATAGAACACCAGAACTGGTTTATATTTGCACTACCTTGCCAAGTGTTTTCATCATTTCCCTCTCATTCAAATGTTATTTTTCATGAGAGGGAAAAAATACTTCTTATCTCCTTTCCACTTATGCCTTTTGTCTTATCTCAAACATGATTTTACCTCTCTACATATGAAACATTATCATCATCAATCATAGTCATCCTCATCAACTTCTCACCTTTTGATAATGACTGACTGAGGATATGAATCTTTTAGGATTATCGTTAAGAGCCAGATAAGAGAGAAGCAGAATGGTGAAGTTGCATTATCAGGCAGCCGATCAGGAGTTTGCTGCAGATCAGTGTGCTAAGATGCTCAGTGGTACACGAGGAGCTTTAATGAGGGTAATGAGAAACAGCATTCAGCTGATATCAAAGTTATGGCACACACGGACACGCCTGGACGTCTAAATACAATATTCCACCCTTCAAATGAGCTTTTCACATTCAATTACTCTCTATTATGCGGCAGATAAATGTGGTCAGTGTTTGCTTAGCTGTGATGGGTACATATCAGAAAGGTAAGAGGGAATGAAGGACTACATGCATTTGTAAGACACCTTCCCTTCTTGTTTCCTTCCAAGCCTCTGCTCCTCCTCTTGTCAAACATAAAGTACTTCGCCTTAGCAGTAACAGCGAACATAAATTATTCAGCCCACATGACACACACACACACACACACACACACACACACACACATATAGAAACTGAATAGTGCGTGTGTGAAGAGTGCAAAGTAAACAGAGGGTATAGGTTTTATGGCACGGCATGCATTCTGCTCATGCCCTGTTTCTCCTCACACATCAACCTGCCTGCACCCGCTGCAGTTTTACAACCCACAGTATTATCATATGCTTGTTGTTTAAGCTTTTGGTGGGATCTCAAGCTATGCTCTTGATATCATCATATGCCAATGTAGAGAATGGAGAACAGCATTGTGTCGCCTTCTTCTAAAGCCCTTCCCAACACTCTTGCTCCCTCTTTTCCCTGCTCTTTCTCTTACTCTTTTTTCCCTCTCCTACCATCTGTTCAGTTTGCCGGGCCTGGGTGGTTATTTCTGCTTAAAAGGGACTCTCCTTACCACCCATATATGTCCATTTTATTATTCTCTGTGGGCTGTTTCTATTCTTGTCCCAGTACAGTAGAGGAGGCTGACCAGTGCCTCGCTATGTCGGATAGGAGTGCAAAAGCTGCAGCGGGTCAGCACATGCAAGGAGGGGGTGAAAGAGGCTACACCCCTGCCAGTTTTGTAATAGAAAATATGTGGAGGAGGGAGCAAGATTGTAGAGAAAAAGGGATTTGAAGGAGATGAGCAGAGTGAGATATCAGAAAGAGAACAGATGGCGGTAGCAAAAGGAATGCGAAAGAAGAAGAGATAGAGATCCAAAGGGAAATAAAGAGTGGTGCAGTGAAGGAGACAGAAGTTGGAGGCAGGGTCAGGGAATAATGGTGCTGCTGCATTTTTAATAGTTGGCCACTTTGTAGCGACCCTTGTCTAATGGATTCTCTGCCTCTTAAAAGCCCCTGTCAGAGCCCTCGACCTCGAACAGTTACACCACGGAAATTGCTGAGGGCTCCATCAGTCCCCAGCACTTCCTGATAGAATGTCCATTGGTCTAATATTCTCCAGCAGCAAACATTATTCCAGTTTTTAGCAAATAATGTGTAGATCTTGAAAGATGAGTGCTCTAAAACAAATCTCTACTGATATCATACTCTTTGAGATGTAAGCTCTGTGTGTCGGCTCTTACAATGTAGTGTCTACGTTGATCTTTACATACACGAGTGCAGTGTCTCTTAACATGCCTGTTAGGAAGTTGTTGCATTTTGTCAAATGAGTGGCCTTGCTGCTGGCAGCTGTACTGTATGTCTCACATGTGTAAAAAGTGTGAATTATTTGTTTTAACTAGTCAACAATGGAAAGCAAATTACTAAATTATTCTTGTAGTCAACATCTCTCTTTCTAAATAGAAATATAGCACTTTTCCCCTATTTGAGCAAATTGGGGTATTGGTGCGCCATGTGATGCTTCGATTCTACTTAATCTACCTTTGGTTTAATGTATCGTTCCCTTTAAAACATGTACTATTATATCATGTGAAGAATAAGAAAACAACTGTGGGCTTTGGTGTCTTAGGGTCTCTTCCTAGCTTTAGCATCATTAGCCGACCTATTTGGGGGATTTTTTTTACACAAAGCATGTTGACCCACGATATCCCTGCTAAGTGCTGAGTGTGGGCATTAGTCAGGCAGCACATCACACATGGCAGATGTTACCTGCATTTTTTACACCTACACCTCCGTTCTGTCACAGATACTGCCATTATGAATTGTGTTATCTCCCTCCTTTAATTAAACAAAAAATGCATCCTAGTATAATAAGGATGCTTGTTTTTGTTTTTTGGTTAATGAAATTACATTTGTTATGAAAGCTGGCTTCATTATATTACACCTCTAGTTCAGGTTTGTAATACACTTTGCATTTAATCAACCCATCTTCTTCTGTTCTGGATTGTCTAGGGGTAAAAATATGTCGGAAAAAAAACTTCATAATTGTTTACATTTAAACATCTTGTTAAACATGTCTAGATTCATTCCAGACTGTTTGAATGTAAGCAAGACATTTTATAATTATTTTATGTTGGCACACCCAATCTATTCATATAATAAAAACGTCTCAAACACAATATAACACAACATAATTTGCATACATTATGTGCATTAACTCCATGATGTCATTATAATCATCAGCATGGGGATTTGGTCGGCGCATTTTTTCTTCTTCTTTTGTGTGAGGGGAGGGTGTGTGGGGGAGGTTTGTGCGTTGGTGAGCGAGTGATCCCCACACCAGGGACCAGAGAGATAATTGAAAGAATGGCCTGAGGGAATTTCCCCCATATGTTGTTCCTTATCCTACTTAGCTGTTGCTTCCTCCTATCTCTCTCTCCTCTTTCCTTTCCTTTCCTTTTCACAGTCTCTCTTCTCCTTGTCTTTTCCTCTGTCTATTTTTGTCTCAGGGCTGCTCAGGTCAGACATGTTAAGTAAAATACCAGCTCTGAATATCTTTACACAGTTAGCAGAAATTGATCTGTGATCTTTCACACATTCCAGTCATTTTGTCATTTACCTGTCTCTTCAGCTACTTCAGCAACCATATATTTCACACAATTTTAACATCCTATCTATTTTTGGAGAGCACAGACAGTAATTGGTGCAGTCTTAGCTGTTGGAAAGAGAGTTTGACTCATCAGTATAGAATACGTGAAGAAAGAGCTGATCATCTTTTGCTACTGGGAAAGTTTCAACTACTCTTGTAATTAACGTGTCCATCCCTGGAAAAGCATAGGGCACACTTTATTTTATCCAAATCAAAGCATCTCTGTACTGTTGGCCAAGGAAACTTTGACATTATTGGTTAGGGATCAAAGCCTTTATCCTCCGATTGGTAGACAACCTTTTACCCCCGAGCCACATTCGCCCTTAAACACAGGTTAGGCGTACCGACACTGATGACTATAAATTCATCTGTACTGTACATGTTTTATACAGTTTATTTTGCACACATAATGGTTTTCTTTGCCCCTGGTAGCATTCTCTATACCAAACTCAAGTTTCATAGAAATTAAATGCAGGCATGAACCAGAAAACCTTACATGTAAGGAAACGTGATTGTAATTCCTCGTTTTTAGTTATGTACTAAAGGGTTGCTGCAAGGCTTTACACACATTTAGGCAGTTGCAGAAACCACTGGATAACCCTAAGAAGTGTCATTGTAAAAAAAGGTCAACTTTTATTTTCCATTACAGGAACATGGATGCTTCAAACACTTAGGTCAGACCAATGTTATATTTATTTATCAAACAAGGTGTTACCTTCCCAGCGGTACACATATTGCAAAGTAGAAGAGCATTCGACGAGGACACAGCTCTGCCAAGGCTGTTTCCATAAGTGAAAAATATTGCATGCATCTGCCCAGTGATTGAGTTCAGATGGGTCATTCCTTGGCCCATGCTACAAATTTTTACCAAGTTAGTACATTTATTTTAGTCCTGTTCACAAACAGACAAATATAATAAACCATGAAAACTTACTGAAAACATAACCTCCTTGGTGGAGGTAATAAAAGAATGGTGGGAAAATAATTAAATGGCAATATGACCTGAAAATCTCATGCTGAACGATGAGTCAAACCTCCACCCTAGGTATCAGCAGCAGGACTACTGTTAACTCCTTGTGCTGACTATACATCCAGCTTGAGCCCTGACGGTTAGTTTCAGGCTGTAGACATGGAAATAAAGGCAAAGAGCTCACTCCTCATCCCTGTATTTTAATCAAATTTGCCGTGAATATTTAAAGCATACTCTAAGGTCAAAGTACAAACTTTATTTGCTGAGTAATTTTGCCTGTACTGAAAGAAAGCTGCCACCTCATGTCAACATTATTTTAACAAATGAAAAAATGAAGCCTCCATTCCCCAAGATTCAACGATGAGCATTCATTCCAAAACAATGATCAACCCAAATATTTATATTCCTTATTATTTTCATTGTTTTATTAAACTATAACCAAATGCTCTTATGATTTAACAAAAAAACAACACTGACTAAAACATTTTGAAAAGAATGGCACTTAATAACTAAAACGTAGAATCCTAAAACCACAAGAAACCGTCAACTTCACCAAGCACAGTGCTTTCCCTTCCATCCTCCAGTTGATACTTACTGGCAGTTAAACATTGAGGTTTAAATCCTTGACACACATTTCTTTTCCCCCCTGTAGCACAGTAGGACAGTTCCAGGTGTGAACTAACTCTGGTGCTCAACCTATGTACCTAGTCTTTCTCATAATTCAGAGGAATAAATAAAGAAACACATTTAAACGCAGTAAAACGTCCACAGTGTTTGACCTTAAAAACAGTTTAGCTTGGTTACAGACACACTCTTGTCCCGGAGCCAGAGGTGGATGACCTGGCCAAACATCTCCTATTCCCTGCTAATGAAATCCCGCATAAAACCCTCGCTGCTTGGCTTGATCCCACACACACACGCATACACAATTGCACAAGTTCAGACACACAAACACAGACACCCGCTCTCCGGGGTTCTGGTACACACACAATCAAACACACAGAACCCCTGCCGTCCCAGTCAGGGATTATCCTAGGAAAACACTCCTTTTGTTGGGCCGCAGTCAAATTACTTTTCAGAGCTCTCATGATTTTTTATCAGAGCTGTCTGTGTGTAAGTGCTTGTGTGGGTGTGTGTGTGTGTGTGTATGGGGGCATGCATGTTAAGGCAATCCAAACATGGGCTGATTGCAGGGAGCACATCCAGAGCAAATGGTCACTAATGACACTTGAGAGTAAGCTGTTTATATTGCCCTCAGTGTGGTGTGTGTGTGTGTGTGTGTGAGAATAAGAGACTGTGTGTGTGCTTCTACTCATATGCCAGCGATTTTCTAAAGATAGCATAACACCAAATCACCATGTTGTGTTGCCTTTTGGCAGGCCGGTGTGGTGTTGGTGACATTTCAACTTGACATTTATGAATATAGACACTGACACTTATAAACAAGCCGATTCGAGTTGCACTTCCTGTAGGGCTGCTGCTCATGGGACTCTACCCGCCTCCTGGAAGAAATATTTGGGAAACTCTCCACGACTACTTCGATTCCATCTCTAGAAAGAAAACAGCATTTGTCCTTCAAGTGTACTTTCAACTACAAAACAGATATGTTTCTAACCATTTCTGAGTAGCTTGACTTGCCTAAGCACAACTACATCTACCAACTAGACCGATCAAAAAATGCCCATTTGTGTCCTCTTCTTGAAACTGGGACCTTTTTATCTGCTTTGAGGAACTGCTGACTGAATCAGTATGGAGTTCAGGGAGACCTCTATAATGACTGCCAATGTACAGTCCTACTTTTGTTCTGTGGATAATTATGTTCTGGGGTACCAACTCTCAGCCTGGGCAATGGCCAACACAGTTGACTGGGCACAGATTGTAAAGCTACATTCAGCTTCTTTTCATTCACACTGCCGGCTCTCCTCAGAGACTACCAGTGTTTTTCAAAGTTGTGAGGGAGTGTGTTGTGCACAAGTATGTTTTGGTGTGTGACTGCCCATGTGTGTGTATGTGTGTGAGAGTAAATGCGTGTTGTTGAGCGATGTGCCTGAGACGCAGAGAGATGAGGCGAGAGAACCACCGTGAGAGATAAACAGAGACTAACAACGAAGGAGGAGAATTGAAGCATGTGTACGTGTGTGCAGAGGGTGCAAACTAGCTTTGTAGCTCTCAGTGAAGTGTTGATTTAAGTGGAAGTGGAGGGAGGAGATGGGATAAAAGGCCTGACTAGATTAGGCTGGCACACACTACTGAGGCATGACGTCCTGCCTGGCCTCTCAGCACACTTTGCGCCGGGCATGTGTGCATCTGTGAGAACTGTACTTTTGTGACAACGTTGTTTTGGGATTCGTGCACGTGGCTATTGTTGGTTACTTTACTGCTGATATTGGTGCTGTTGTACAAAAAGCAGCAGATTAGCAGAGCCACTATAACAGTTCTGAGGACACCAAAGACATTTCTGACATCTCAGCAATATCTTGCGCTGTACATAGCGTAAGTTACCTTGGTGAAGTGTCACTACGGAGAGGTGGTGTGGAGGTTTTGCAGAAGGTCATCTGCACTTCTGCACATCCCTACTGCATGCCCCACATTCTCGTTGATCTCTGTGAAGGAGATGGCAAATAGATTACAGATTTTGCAGCTGCTTTTCCCATCCTTTAATATACTTTTAACCTTGCAGTTTCTGGCAGTAGGAGGCCACATTTAACTACATATTTAAGTCCCCCCTGCCCAGAAACCCTGCTGTTTAAAGTCAAGGTAGTCTCCAACAATAATAGTTCGTTGGCTAAGTCGCTCTCCAGAGCTGTCTTTCCATGTTAGTCTCTATGCATGCAGGAGACTGACAGTTAAGGGTAGAAATAACATTTAAAGTGGTTTTAAACGCTTGAGGTGTGCTTGATTTAGCTTTAACAGCTTAGAATGCTGCTTTTCAAATATTGACAATTATGCCACCGCCAGGGTTTAAAGAGCAGCACTTACTATTGGCAGGGTGTTTGTGCAGTAAGGCTTAACAACCACCTTTATTAATAACAAAACAGTGCTTAAAACACCATTGAATGAGTAGGAGTCTGTGTCACATTTTGGAAGCAGCAAGGTGAAAGCGAGGTGAAAGAAGCCACTGCTAAGTAATAGTTAATCATCATTTTTTTACCTCAGTGCTGCTCGAACTCCACCACCATGCTGACATTTGTAGTGAACCATTGGATGAGACAGAGACATTAGTCTGCTACATGTGGAACAGTAGCAATCTGCATATTTCATTGATTTAACTTCCTGTATGAATAATTAAGAGCCCAGGAGGCAGTATCTCGTTTTGCATGCATGCTTGCGTCCTTGTATGCATATGTTCAGTTGTCCAGCCGTGTATATAGGGCATGGTTAATGTGTGCATCTTAAAGGCTGACTTAGTATGTACAATATGCACCACAGAGCAAGGAAGTAGCAGCAGCAGAGTAAATTTATGCTACTTTCTTATCAAAGCTGGATATTGTTGCATATTTGTGTCCGTGGGTGTTTCTTCCTGTGGTGCTGTTTTTGTGTTGACCTACGACTCGGGGTGACTGACTGACTCATTCCAACACTATTGAAGTTGGCTGAGCTTGAACAGATTTCCCGAATGTATTCAGTAGTCACATAGTTTTTTACTTTAAATCTTAATCTATAATTAATCTTAATCTCTTCCTGTGGTTGTTTTGCTTCTCCCCAAAGTATGCATTTGCAGTGATTTTGCCTGCTACAGCATGGGTTGGCTCTTGCTGAAATATGCATATCATTCCTTAATTCAGGGATGATGCATTGTAATTAAAATATAAGGAATTGATTAATTGCCCAAAATCATCCATTACAGCTGAATTCAATTTGTTTCAATGAACATCAAGCACCAGTCATTTAACACAGATTAAAATGTTCCTCCTGGATAAGCGGCAGCAGATACATTCAGTTACATAATACATGCAGAGTACCTGATAAATAGACATTGCCATTTTTATAGCTCTATCGTAACCCCATTATTTAATTCAATTATAGATAACTAAGGAAATCTTTCTTAAACTGATATTCTAATGTATCCTACCGTTTTTGAATGAGTCTTCATAAAATTGAAATAAGGTGCTTAAATGCATTTTTTTTTACTGTAAAAACTCATGCTTACTCACATGCAGGCATAAATGAGATGCACAAAATGCCCTTTTATGTAATGAAATATTTGGGACACACATACGCAGAAACTGTCAACTGCTGGATGAGCTGCAGTAGAGGCGCTGAGTACAACAGCATGCAGTGCACCGCTGTGACAGAAAATACTAACTGTAGCCCTCTTACCAATACCAACCCTGGAATTATCCTCTCAGCAGAGGTCTCTCTCCGTCCTCCCTGTCTGTCTCTCAGAAGAAATAAAAAAAATCAATGATGGGGGGGGGGGGGGGGGTTATACTCAGCCAGTACGGTGGGAGACTCACCTGCATACAGTAAATCATTCCTTTTTTGTTCTGCAGATAATATGAAAAGAATGCAGATGTCATATAAAGCTAGTGTTTTCTGTCAAACTTTACAACCATTTTCTCCTCCGTTAATATCCAATATCTATTAGGATATATTTTTTGTGATGCAAGCTAAAATTATCATATTGATGACTGAATTTTACGCTTTAGATTTGCATTATCTCAGAAGCAGCATGGTGGATTAAATACTAAGAAGACAGAGGTGAAACTGCAAGCAATCTTCTTAATGCACTGCAAGTTGATCCAAGGATTATTTTAAAAAGTCAATGTATTCCACCAATGGATATCTCTTGTTATGGGATACTGTGACTGAGTACTACACAGAGACATATCTGTCCTTGAAGAGCTGGGATTAGTTGAGTGGTGGGTAGTTGGTAATTAAGGAAACATGCACTTGGTTGTTGTAATTCACTGCCAATGTGTCAACACTGCAGTTGACACATCAAAGTACATATCATGTCATATTGGTCGTTAGACAAATCACTCTGTGATCTCCTCCATGGTGTTGGTTACAGTCCTGAGGAGTTGGACTTTACAGCCATAGATGATGATAGGTCAAAAAATGTAAAGTACAACGGCAGGGATGAAGCAGAGGACATAAAGGAAAAAATTAGAGTAAGGAAGGACTTAAATAAGGCAGAAAGGAGAAGAAAAATGGGGCATAGGGAAATATGAAGCCCTAAAATTAGCTTATAAAAAAGAGTTGTTTGACTCACCGGTATCGTAATCCCCCACCAGAGTCACTCCCTAATGTACATTGAAAAATGTAGCGTTTTCAAATCTACAGGTTCATTTGCCACCGTGGCATATATATATATATATATATATATATATATATATATATATATATCTTCACTATTCACTTGAATTGCTCTAAAGATTTAATCTTTTCACTTTACAGTGAAATATATAAGATCAGATTTATATTGCTAGGGTGCTATGGTTCCTATTCTTCACTTTTTATTATTATATGGTTGTGTTTTTCATGCTCAAAGAAGCTTCACAAGTCACATTCCAGGTTGAAAATAAATATATGAAATTATACACTAGATCTCTTGAGAGAAAAGCGAGTCAGACAGGACATCATGTTGTGCTGGGAGACAGTCACACAGATTTCTAAACATGCAATCTGGACTTCACAACAGTCAGTCAGAAACAGGAAGTACAGTCGAGTTACAGATTGAGTGGCAACCCCACACAGAAGGGATGAGGGGCTGACACAAGTGGAGAGGCAAAACAGAGACAAAGCAACAGAGGCACACTCTTGCTTTCTTCCAAAGTACAGCCACAAGCTGTTGGTCTCAGTCTGCCAGCCTAGCTCAACTTCCCAGCCATAGATAAGCTGTGTGTGTGTGTGTGTGTGTGTGTGTGTGTGTGTGTGTGTGTGTGTGTGTGTGTGTGTGTGTGTGTGTGTGTGTGTGTGTGTGTGTGTGTGTGTGTGTGTGTGTGTGCGTGTGTGTGTGTGTTTGCGTGCGTGCGTGCGTGTATGTGTGTACATAATTCATAAGCGTAGCCAAATCAAGATCGAGAGATTATCACGACTGTTGGCACAAAAGAGGGGAGGAGAGAAGAAGAATGGGAACAGATAGAGGAACAAAAAAGGAGGGGGGTGTTTAGCAAGGATATACGAATACAATTACAGGTTACTGTGCTTCTACTATTTTATATTCACCCCACACTTAGCTGTATCCACCAGCATGTGTTCACATACATGTTCCCATAGGCTCCCTGTGTATAACTCTGTTTCTCTATCTCCATTCAATGGCCCCCCTCCCTCCCGCCCTCTTTTACTTTCAAGGAAGGGTAATCCCTCTTGTAGCTAATGTGCTGTGACATTTCATGGTACAATGGGATTTGGGAGACACTATGTATTCTCATAGTGCCGGGGTCTGGCTGATAACCTCGCTGTCTGGGTGATTTTAGACTGCAACAACTCTTGGACTAGTTTTTTTTATCTCACTTTGGTAATCCAATACTCAAGGTGGGAATGCAGTTCACAATAATACATACTTCAGGGCAAACCACAATAACCGACAATAGTTTGGAAACACCCAAAAATACCATCTGATTCATAGATTTGATCCAACATCAACTGCCAAGTTACAGAGTAATGTCATTTTATAATGACAGCCAAGAAATAATGATTCTAACTGATTGGTTGATGTTTGATACAAACTGTGTGCTATTGGATCCTCTTTTGACCACATTCATTCGGATGATTCTTAGTTGAAAGGTAATTTGCAAAACTCGTCTGTCTCATCTGCAGTTCCGACTGGTGTTTTCCACACTTCCAGTTACATGTGCTTTAATAATTGCACTAATACATTTTCATCTTTCTTTCCTTGATTTTGTGAAAGTAGTGGCTTTGACATCTAACCTATTAGAGGTATAGCTTGGATTGTTTGAGGGGTGTTTATTGGATTTGTGCATAGTCAGTTTATAACGTACAGTAAATGGCGTCATCATTGCCTCAGTTTGGAGAAGGAGGAAGGAATACTAGGTAGTGTGTCAGTATTATTGTGTGACTTTCGTGTTTTAAAGGTGTTAGTCCTGATTCACCATACTAACACACTAGCACAAAAATAATAAGCCAATGGAGGCATCAACTTCTGTTTGTAAAATGTCTAGGGTCAAAGAAGAGAGCATAGATAAACACTTCAGTCTAGTAATCAGCCGGCAAGGTAAGGCAGTAAAAATGTTCTAAATATAGTGTACTTTTAAAATGATATAGATATTTTTGAAGCCTAGTTTTATGTGGCTATAATATGTTTGGCTGCAGCCCTTGTCTGCATTAGTACATTGCTTTCCTTCCAAGCTGGTACTCCTGTCTGCTTTACCAAACTGAGGATGTGCCAACCACCATCTACTGTAGGTAACACCGTGTAAGTACCAAACAGAACTCTGCCTTTTATGTATGAGATAAGTGTAATGGCAGGTCAGAATGCCCCAATATTATAAAGTATTGGCACATGGGAGGTGATATTATACAGATAGCGGGGTTTCCCTTTGGGTCAGCTGAGGGCTGGAGTGCTTATCTCACCAGCAGAGATGATGAGTGTGGATAGGATATGAGGGTTGTAATATGCTCATCAACCTTCAGGCACAGATATGAGTCTGCCAGAATGTCTAAAGCCAGACTCTGCTTAGTGAAGGCAACGTTGGAAGGGATAAATGTTAAATACTTTGCATTAGCATTTTTGTTTGTCAGATTAAAAAAGGGATGTTTGCCGGTATTGAATGAGAGCCTCATAAAAATACCAACCAATAAAGATAAATATAGGATGGTGTCCTCTACATTTTCCCTCCTGCTTCTTTACATCCCTTAAAGGAACAGCCCAGGGCACTATTACCTTTTTACAGGGTTTGTGTCACTCACAAAACCCTACATTTTTCTCTTTCTTACACTCAAATTCAATACACAAGATCCTTTTAATCTTAATAAAAGAATTTTTCCCCATTAATACCTGTGCAGATTTTACACTGCAAAAGGGCTTCACTCATATTGACAAAGACATGGCTACGGTACATAAACAGGCTCTGATTGTACTAAAAATAAGAACTCATTTGTGGTGATGAGGCTATTTAATTAAAATAATGGCTTGCCCTTCATATCATTTTCTGATTAAACTGAAGTAAGGCCTCTAGTCCTGAGAGGCCAATTCGTTTCACAACCCGTCATTATCCTCTGAGCAAAGTCAAGCCTTAAATCATCAAAAGAATGACTTAAATCCAAGTCATGTAAAAGCCCCCTGATGCTGCGCAGAACGTCTTCCTCAGCTAAATGCAGATTACAACCGAAGTGAGCCCAGTGTTTATCCAGCTAACAACCGTACGAGGGGACTAACGTCTTGTCGCCTTGATTTGCCGCGAGATTTGTTTTGAGAGCGTGACAGCAAGCGTGAGACAGATAGAAGTGTCATGCCCAGATTCATGAGACGGGGGATGCCAGGCCTGCGATTGCTGTTTTGGCTGACTGTGTTATACCTGGAGGGAACTGGATGCTGCCGCCGCCATACTGTAGCCAATTTAGCTGGAGCACAGCTGCTAAGAAGCTCCCCGAGGTGTGTGTGTATGTGCTTCAGGATTAAGCCACAGCACCAATTAAAGCCTCAGACTCGTTTTTAAAGGATAAATTATTAACAGCAGAAGTGACCTCTCTGGTGGCCTTTCCTCCTCTCTTCTCCTCTCTTCTCTTCTCTTCTCCTCTCCTCTCCTGCTCTTATCTCCTCCCCTCTTCAAACTTGTCTCCCTTCCCTCCCAACGCATTTCCTTTTCTTTATCCTCTGCAGTCCCTTTTATTTAACTCTTTGCCTGTGTTCCTTATAGTACATCTTCCTAGAAATCAAGGTTGGATTTTAAAAACCTTTTTGGATAGCTTACTTTTCAATTTAAGACATTTTAAATTGAAAGAATTAATCTTACCATCTGCTTAAAAGGCGATGCAAAGATATGGACATGATCTATCAGGAAACCAGATTTGTCTCAGTTTGCCTCTCTTTAACTTGGGTCTCTTCACTATAATATTTGTCTTTCAAGATGTGTTTTCCCTCCCTGAATACTTTGGTATATTTTTGTCTCCAGGATACAGTTGAGCTTGATCGTGTCTCTATGCAGCTGTATTCCATTGTGTTCAATAACAAAAGCAGGTTAGCCAGTAATGGATACTTTTAACCTTTCCCAGGTAATTTGATCAGGCTTTTAAATCAATCCAAGCACACGCACTGTCTCAGTAATGATTGGTGGATGCATCGACTGCTGCTCGCTCTCTGTTCAGCTATTGTTTGTTTTTGTCAAATGGGTGACCCATGTCTTGTTTTGATTTGATAAATGGTTCAATACTGGATTCTGAATTATCAATGTGAGCTGTTGTTTGACAAGAGCAGTTAGAGTTGAAATGGTTTCGAGACCTAAATGTATTTAAGACCGGGGTGACTTTATGCTAACATTCAATATTCAAACAATTGGAATTTCCTGTGGAAAATAGTGCCCCGCAACATTATATTGGTCTGAGATGTTTCGGTCTAATCTTCCACCTGTGAAATAAAAACATTAACCGTTTGTCTGAGCTCTACATTTGTTACGATGCCCTTTTATGGATTTTCCCTCTAGATATCCTCAGGTCATCATCTGATCTCAGTCAGCGGGCTTGGATTACACTCAATATGTTCTTACACTCTGATCCCTTCCTCCCTTCCTCCAACCCTCTACTCCTCCCCCTTCTTCTCTCTTCCCCTGAATTTTTGCTCCTCTCAGATTTAATGAAGGAATTTAATTAGAGCAGAGAGAGAAACATTGAGAGAAGGAAGCAGAGTGATAATGAATGGTCAGTGAGCCTGAGAGCAGACAAGGTAAAGATAAGTGTGTTTGAATCAAGCCTGGTCGATCTAGACCAGAGAGGCATATTGAACCTTGTTAATACATTATACCAGACTGTATATAGATATAGAGGTGCATTGACGCTTCAACATTGTCCCGCCTGCAATTGACATTACCGGTAAACCCTGAAATATCCGTGCAGGATCACGAGTTTAACAATCTTTGTGCCCACCATCACATGTCTCTGTTTACTGCCATAACTCAGAGAGATGACCGTAAAAATAATTTTTTAAACAGTGTTTTCATATGACTCCCATTACCATAGATTATTTTAATAGGAAACATCAACCTTGGGTTTGTTTACATTACAGCTGAGCCGTGTAACTTTGTTGGCTGCTAACACACATCCTATAACTTGTAGGGAGATTTGTTTTTAGTCATTTCCTACAGTGATTCTCAGCTTAAGGAAATTATTCAATTGAAATATTCCCCATAGTGATATAGGTTCATCGTTAATCGTCATTTTATTTATTTTCCCAATAGTAAAAGCTAATATACAGTACAATAGCCCTGATTGCTAGTATTTTAGTAGATAGGTATACCTTTATTTAGCTTTTGTTAGCTAATCTTTTGCTGTTGGAGGAATGTTCACATTTTTACAAATATGTTTCATTTGTACAGTAAGCTACCTTACTTAATGTGTGTTGTTATTAATCAAAATACAACATTCTAAGATCCGAAAATTTGATGGTGAACATTGAAACGTTATCTCTGCTCCATTTTTGGAATTGCTTTCAAGAATACGGGCATTGGTAGCTTAGCTCAAAGTACAGCTTCCGAGCTGCTAGCATGACTTTAGACTGTCTTTTTATAGCTGATTTTTTGTATCTTAATCCTGCATTTTCGATTGGTATATGATATGGAAGAGCATGTTTTTGTTTATTTGTTTGTGGCCATTATGGTAGCCTCCCGCCTTTAAAATGTGATTTACAGGGTAGTATATTGGTACATAATATGTTTTGGGTCCAAATATTAACCAGTGTTAGGTAATATCCATTGTCAGTGACCCATCTGTGCCTTTTCAAAATGTCCATTTCTGAAACAAACTTTCACAACGCAGAATTAATTCACAAAACTTGATATTAATTCTTAGTTGTCTCCTCCAGTAATGTGAATCTCGTTTGTGTTGCTTTGTATGCAGCTCACATAATATACTGTATGTCCCAACCTGTGATGTTGCCTGGCTTATAGAGACATTTTAGTTGATTCACTAATAAGGGTAGACACCCTCAACATACAAGCACACACACACCTGCCAATTGCTATCTTTTCAGTTTCTCATTGTTGGTGTGTGAAAAAGATCCCAATGCAGAATTGCACGCACCCACCCACACACACACACACACACACACACACACACACACACACACACACACACACACACACACACACACACACACACACACACACACACACACACACACACACACACACACACACACACACACAGCAGTTCTTATCTTTTGAGCTTCTCATTGTTGCAGCGGAGAAACATTATTCTGTGTGCACACTTATTCTATAGTCTACATTCTTTGACCTGACGCTATATAAGCATTCCGTCTTATTCTTATGGCCTCTTATTCTGATGGTAATTTGACTGTCTGAAAGGACCGGCGCAGGATTGTTCTGTCTCATTCAACAAAATACACTAAAAAGTCATTCCTGGGATTAAAAAAAGCTCTGCGGTGGATTTCCAGGGCTCTGTTGTCGTTCCTGCAGTTACCCGTCGGCCCCCCGTTCATATGCTAATGAGAAAGAGCTTGATTGTTTCCTCATATTTTAATCTCCTGCACAGTGTTGGAGGAAAGGGGGGCCAGGAGATAAGAAAAGTAAGAGGAAGAGATGATGAGACGAGAGGAAAAGAGATGATGGAACAGGAAAAGAAGAAAGGGCAGGGGCTGGCGGCAGCGAAGGAATGGAGAGGAGGAGAAATGTGAAGACAAAACACGAGGATGAAGTTATGTACGAGGAGGAGAAAAGCTAAATATTTGACTGGATCAGTGAAGAGGCTAGGGACATGAGAGGGCAGGAAGATATTATGAATATGCAAAAAGGAGACGATATAGATGGATAGAATCTCTGCTGGGTAAGCGGCAGGTAGGAATATATTGTACAGTTCACCCTATAAGGAGACATTTAGAGTTCATTAACAATGATAAAGATGTTGCTGTTAAAACTCTATATTTAACATCACTATAGTTTAAACTTTGAGGTGAAAACTAAAGAACAATGAAACCTCCATACTTGGTCCTTCTGTATAAAACCAATCAAGAACCCTGTCTGATGCCGTTCTTAATGTATACTGCAGGGTTGAAACGCTGACCAGAAGGCAATGAGAGGAGGAGCGAGAACGACTTTTTTGAATAAACCAACGTGTCATTTGCATACATTTGCATAATAAAAGAGCTTCGTGCAAAGCTTCTCTTCAATATGCAATCCCCACTCTCCTTTTTTTAACTTGCATGCTAGAGGTCATGCAATTAAAAAGGAAGAATCTAGCATATGATTTTTTATGAAGGAGTTTTGAAGCATAATGCTGTGGAATGATTTTCTTGGACATCACTTTTGAATGAGTGCAAGGTCAGTCGATTTGGTGAAGGTAGATTTGTTAGTTATTTTGATTGTTTCCAACAGCAAGAAAATAGCTTAGCAAGTACTTAAATCTTAGCCAGCATGTGGAGAGTACATATGTTAAAAATGAGATTTTTAAACTGGCAGACTTTTTAGGAACATTAAGTACAATTCTTTCTTGGATATCAAACCATTTAAAAACAGTTAAATTGAAAAAACTGGTGGTTGTATTTTTGGGAAATATGCTGTTATGCATGGAGTAAGGCTTTTGTTTTGCTTCCCTATTTTACATTTCTTGGAAGCAATCTTGGCCAGGTAAATCTCTCACATAGCCAACATTCCTCCACTTTATTTCTTAGCTAGAGCATTTCTTATCATGTCTCCCTTTTATTTTTCTGTCCAAAGCTTCATTTTTTAAATTCTCACTCTGTTCAGGATATGAAAGATAAATTGTAGGAATTACTTGATGCAATTCAGTTGTTGCACAAACACATGTTAGTGGGTTTTGTCTTTTTCCCACAACCCCACATACACAAACACCCTTGACCCAAAGAACAATAGCCGTGCAGGCGAACGCATATTCAAATCAATCTCAAGTTAAACAGCTCGCCTGTGAACTCACACATAGCCTGCACCTCCCCACTCTCTGGCCTTCTGAAAAACACAGCCACAGGAATTTGCTGAGAGTTCACCAAAGCCTTTCCATCATCTCCTTATCTCCCACCCGGTCAGAAAGCATCAAGCCCAAACTAGATGTCCCTCTGGGATGTTTGTGCAACGTGTTTATGACATCCCAAGTGTTGTTGATGCTTTTGTTGCTGATGTGAACATGAGAGGTAGAGGGCTGGAACACAGCGTTCCACTGGGAAGCAACCTTGACGACCTGATCTTCTGAGGAGATGGAAAGAAGCGGAAGAGGGAGGCATTTGGGAAGGGGACGAGAGAGGAGAGGAAGGTAGGGGAGAGGTGAGAGATTAATAATAGATTAAACTAGAAAGACAGAAAGTGGACGTACATTAAAAGTGGCGGCTAGATGAACAGACAGGAAGCATACAACAGCACAATGAGGGATCAGTGTCAGTGTAAGTGCCTTTATTGCACTGCTAGTTCCAAAACGCAGGAACAAAGACTTTATTTCCAGAAGAAGCACTGACAAAACAGGTTTTTAGGATGTTAGAGAAGGGGAAAATGTTGATGCCATGATTTTAATAGCAGTATTTATTTTTGTTCCAGTGATTACGGGTCAAATACTGCTTTACATACAATTACATATCTTTTGTTTAGTCGTTAAAATGTATACTATCCTTCTAATGAGAAATCAAAAAGAGTATATTCTGCTTGGTTAACCTACTGCATTTCTAATTAAAGTGATATGATTATTATTATTTTCATATAGATTGACCTTACAATGATCCCTTTAGACTGATGCAATTTGCAGACACCCTGGTAAAAAAATGATATCCGGTTATGTCTGCGTTAAAAACTGCAGAATTTCTGCAGTTAAAAAGAACCCCGAAACAGCCTGAAATAGTATGTATTAGCTCAGGGGTATGGTTAAATCTAGTATTACACTTGTAAAATAAAGTGGTTGGTGTGTTATGTTTAACAAGGTCTCATATTTGATGTGTATTTCATCTGCAGATTTGTTCAGGTTTGTTATCCTAATTGGCATAATAAGAGGTCTGTCTCACATTTATTTAAAGAAACATGCACACACTGTGTGTGATTGCCTTCACCTGTAGGCACTTTAATATCAATACTTCATGAAGGTAGGGAATGGAAAACTAGGTGCAAATCTGTTCTGGGATTGCAAGATTTACCTGGAACTGGACTTCGAAATGGTTTTATAAATAGCCCTCTCAGGTGTGATTTCCCCACACATTTAATTTACTCCCGGTACTAAATCACAGGCTATACCTCTAGCCTACACATTCCTCAAGTCAAAACTTAGAATTATCCTGTATTGGATATCATAAGGCTTGTATCCAACAAGGCTATTTATACCTGCACACATCATTGACTGAACTTACTGCAGCTTCCTCTACCTTCCCTGACAAACATACGTCATGTTTCCTTCCTTTATATTAATAACTTTATGTTTATATTTTCTGTGTGGCAACCCTGAGGCCTCATCTTTGAGTAAAACGAGACACTTTGCTTGTTTTGGTAAAATCCTGAAGAGTTGATTGGTTGTCTTTTCAAGGTTTCCGACAGAAGCTGTAGCTGGTGCTTAATTTAGCTGCTTGTAATCTCTAAACGGAGATGGTATATTCAAAGCCATGTTTCCATTCCAAGCTCTTCCTTAAACCCTTCCGCTGCTCTGTTTGGAGGCACAGAGAGTAAGGGAGAATCTAAGCGCTGGACCCAAAAATAGCCCGCATTCTTTCCTCTGTGTTTCAGGAAGCATCAGAAGAGGCCGGAACAAACCCCTCGCCTATATCCCCCTCTTTCCTTTCTCAATTTTCCCGTCCTCTTTCCCCCATATCAGCCATTCCTCCTTCTGCATATCTCTACAATTTCACCCAAAGTTCACCCCTCTCTGGGACTGAGTAACTTCTTTTCCCCTACTCTCTTTTCCTTTCTACTATTACTAGTGAGTCTTCCCATGCGTTCATTTATTATGGACTCATGCTGAAGACAGCTAAGTTTGATCCTTGTTAATGTCTCTTCATACACACCCACAAATGGGGCGAAGCCTGCGAGCTAGTTCAGGCAGTCAACTCGAGCACCAATGATACATTCACACATAACGACCCTCGTCACACTGGCAACCAACCAAACATAGTCTCCTAATCTGGCGCTCTATTTAAACTGTTGGATCTGCCTACCTCTGCCTCCTGCTGCTACTGCTGTTTCCATGATGCTAATGTGTTCACCTCGCTGCTGCTGCTGCTGCGTTCACGTTGGCGATGCTCGCCTGCCCCACCACCACCCCAGCTTCCACCTGGAGGCTTGGGGGATAGTTATCTTATCATCACTCAATGTTCTATGTTAATATGTGGAGTGATGAGGCCCGGGCCTAGACGCCAAACTCAAACTATATACTGTTTGTAATAAACATATTAATGAAACACGTGAGTTGTCTGACTGAAGTGAGAATATACATCATATTAAATGCACAAATGCACAGACGAGACTTATTAAATATATAAAAGGGTTATAGCAGAAGATGATTGGACAAATTCTTAGCTATTACTGTACTCTCTCGAGCCATGTTTCTGTCTTCTTTGTACTTCTGTCCGTTTGTTATCTCTGTATCTCTGTTTTGCTCAAAGAAAGATAAATGTGCACAGAAACAGATAAAACAGCTACATGCTGACATAACAAAGCGCATCAGTATGCAACCACGAGAATCGTTTCAGCTGAAAATAGCAGGGGAAACCTGACCTTAGCAAGGTCAATGTACTTTACTGGAACTCTGGGAAAAACTGAGCTGTGGTTACATGAGAGTGTGTGGGGGGTTGGTTTGAACCCATTTTCTGGGCATTCCAGGAGCTAGTCATTGTTTGGAAAGTAGAGAACTCTTTATGGACAAAAGAGCTATAGACAAGTGTGAATGTATGTGAGGTCGGTCTAGCATGTGTATGTGTTCTAACCTTAACTTAAATGATGTACTGGATGGGGAGAGAAGAAGGACAGGAAGAGTTCACAGAATGGTCTAAAAAACAAATGGGTGGTGGATGAGAGTAAGGTTTGTTGCAGCAGCATTAAACATGGCAAAGTTTCATAACAAAAAGGCTTGGGTTCACTAAGTGAATTCACATATTGTTTGCATCAAGTGAAGTTTTGTCAAATTTGACCCATAGCAAGCAAGTATTGAGAAAATGGAGAGCCAAAATAATCCAAACTGGAATAAACTGTTGTAGCTGTCATTTTTATTCAACCCTTCTCTTTTGGAGTATAATTTTCACCACAAAAGGGCAATGTTCTGAAGACAGTCATGAGACAGGAATAATGGAACAAATACAGTTGAATAAATATCTGTGTTTAATTGACCTGTTAGTTACTCAGCTAACAAGCTTGTTATCTGATAGTCGGAGAGATTCGTCTTTCTATTTATTATTCACAATTGATTAAAGTGAAGTCCTGAGAACAAAATGCTGGGTGAGTAAATTACCCAGTATAGACACGACAGAAAGCAGTGAGGAAAGCTATTTGGACTGACCAGTGCTGGCATTTTCCTTGCTGGCTGACATGATAGTGGTTAGCTTGCCAGCTACAATAGTTTACCAACTAGCCAAGCAAGAATACAAAACTACTTTATGCATATATAGTACCATATATGCAAAATTAGATAGCAGAAAGCAGTTGTTTTGAAGGAATAGTTTTAATATTTAATTCTGATATAAATTAGAGATAAAGAAACGCTATATGTCTTTGTTAATGTTTGGCTTCTGCAATCGCCTAAAACATCTGCATTGTTTCTAATTGCATATAGTGAATCATATACATATTAAAAGATTGGGCTTTTAGTAACCAACATAGATGTCCTGTGTTCTTAGCCCTCTTTGCATGTCACTGTGCAGATTTACATAATGCTCATTAGGTATTCAGCAGCATGCACATATATGACACCGCGCAGCAATGTTTTGTGCTGTTCACAGGCTCAGTCGTGCATGAAATCTACGAAAAACCTGGCGACTGTTTGCTTTGTGTGACAGTTTGTGTCGCTGCCTCTGAGCCTTTTTCCCACTGCGAGAGCTTCTCCACTGTACTAAGTGTGTCAACAATACCAGCTGAGAGGCAGCCTTCAGTCCACACACTCAAACTGCAGAGTAATCCTTAAAAGACACAAACTGGGAGAGTATAGGGAGGGAGTGGGGAAGAAATATAGAACGAGAATGTGGGAAGTGGAAGGATAGAGGTGAAAAGAGTAGGAGATTGAGCGATGGTGGTGTCGAATTTGTCAGTGAGAGAGAGGGAGAATAGAGGATAAAGAGCTGTTGCCAAAGAGAGAGATTTCAATGTTTCAAAGGATTTCCCTATCACAGTCTCTGACACATTACATACACAGCTCACTATCGCCCGACCCTGACAGCTGCACAAATTGGCTGAAAGAGGTTCCCTGGGCAAGGCCTTTGATCAGGTGTGTGTGTATGGGAGTGTATGTGTGTGTTGTGTCAGTGAGTGAGAGGAAGGAGAGAGATTTAAACAGTTGTGCATACCTGGACATCTGAGTCTGTTTTTGTGGGTGAATAAAGGATTTTTGTTCTGCTACAAATCCTGGTGGAATGAAATGAATGTGTATAGATAAGGCTGACAGTGAGTGTGCGTGAATCCATTCTGCCAGATTGGTTATGTTTGCGTGTGCCTATTGCTGTGCCGGCATATGTTTAATGTGTCTTATATAAGGCATGTTTAAGCTTTTATTCAGGGTTTTTTTCTCTGTCAGATTTCAGCCTGGGGTCTTTCATTTGTATCTGTCTGTTACCATCGGGCATGTATGGATGTTATCTTTCAGAGGTGGTTGTGTAAGCAAACCGATTGTTAAAAGGCTCATATGGAACAGCCCTCGACAGAGTTCAGGCTTTGAAGCAGGGAGGTTTTCATTATCATGATCACAGGGCCCACATGAAAACACATTCGCGCATCTCTCAGTCAAACCGCCCACATTTGGCACCTCAGCAGCTACTCTGGAGGAATTTGGAGTTTGATCCTCTGCTCAGTGTTTCTGTTGTCTGGCAAGGACAAAAGCTGTCCGTAAAAAAACAAACAGCCTAAGAATATCAAAGTTAGTTTTTTTAGTAATGATGTTTATGATAATAAATTATCTACCCATCTATCCATCCATCTATCCATTTATCGATACATCATCCATCGTAATGTTAAACATGATTTTGTTTTAATTAGGTTAGTAACGAATGATCAATACGGTGGCCCTGAAGTGCAAGTCGAAAAGGCATTTCACAAAACAGAACGACATTTCACGAAACACTAAAACATTTCAAAGATTACGGAAAGGGTATTTCAGTCAGACAACTCACGTGTTTCATTAATATGTTTATTACAAACAGTATATAGTTTGAGTTTGGCGTCATCACTCCACATATTAACATAGAACATTCTGTGACGATTAGATAACTAACCCCCGAGCCTACAGGTGGAAGCTGGGGAGGAAGCTGGGTTGGTGGTGGGGCAGGCGAGCATCGCCAACGTGAACGCAGCAGCAGTGAGGTTTACATTACATTAGCAGCTTGGAAACAGCAGTAGTAGCAGCAGCTTCGTTAGCGAGGCAGAGGTAGGCCGACCCAACGATTTAAATAGAGCGCCAGATTAGGAGACTATGTTTGGTTGGTTGCAAGTGTGACGAGGGCCGTTATGTGCGAATGTATCATTGGTGCTTGAGTTGACTGCCTGAACTAGCTTGCAGGCTTCGCCCCATACCTTTATGGAGAACACTCCTTGTTTGTGATTGGACAGAGCTAGCTGGAGAAACACTGCTGTGAGTGGTTCTTTGATAGCGCTACGTCTTTCCTATGCACAAATTACCGAACTCTTTCCACCCTTTATATATACTATATAGTCTATAGTCTATAGTTGAACCACACTTTCAGGGTTTTAAGGCAGCAGTCCCCAATCTTCTTTGTGCTACAGACCGGTTTCATGTAAGACTATACATGTAAGGGGGGATACTGGGCTGTAGCACTTTTTTTCTGAGGAGCATTAACATTTGCCACAGCCATAAGGTGCCACTTATGGCTGCGTCCTTAGTTGAAAGTAGTTTCACTTTCGAGCAGAACCGGCACCGCTTGTGAAGTGAGGACAAACACCCAATCACACCCGGAATATATATTTCCGGTCTTTCGCAAACATCAGGCTTCAGTCTACATTTCATGAGCTCCGCTGCTAATATCACAATCAAAATATCTTCTTGAAACGAGTACCAGTGTCCAGCAGACACACATAAGCCAACAAACACACGGAGCTCAGCAGAGAGAACACATTTCTCCACACAGACACACATGTCACGTGAATGAAATGAGCGTCTTGAGCTATGGTATTGACGTGTTGATGTGTCAAGAGACACACACGGATGTATCCGGTCATTTCTCAAAATACAACATCTTTCAGACTGATAATCCCTCAAATATTTTTTTATTCAATCTTTCTGTGCGGCCCGGTACTAATGACCCACAGACCGGTCCCGAGCCGCGGTACCGGGCCACGGCTCTTCTAAAGGACATGTCGTGATGGGTTGACAGAATGTCGAGGATTACTTTATGTGTATATCCTTTGTTAAAATATTCCCTTAAGATTTTCATCTCTTCTTCTATTCTTTCCAACTCAGTTTAAAATGTGTGCAGACACCGCTGAGTAGTACCAAAAAGGAAAGAGTGGCGCTATCAAACAACCAATCACAACAGTGTTTCTCCGGTTAGCTCTGTCCAATCACAAACAAGGAGTGTTCTCCCTAAAGGAATACCCTTTCCGTAATCTTTGAAATGTTGTAGTGTTTTGTGAAATGCTGTCGTGTTTTTGAAATGTTGTAGTGTTTTGGGAATTATTGTAGTGTTTTGTGAAATATCGTTTCGACTTGCACTTCAGGGCCACCGTAGATCAAAGACTGGTGAGCCGACAAATTGACAGCAGCTTCAATTAGCAACAGTTAGTGGTTAGCATTACTTAATCTATGTCATCAAGACAATATGTAAACTGCAAAGAGTAGAGGTAGGGCAGCCAGAGGACATCAGATTTGAAGCGTTAGTAAACATGTTCTCTATTAAATATGATCAAGTTTCAACAAAATCAAATTACACTGATGCCTTAAAATTGTACGTATTTGCTTGCACCAAAAAGTTATAGTGCAAGAGCAGGCCTTTGTGCCACAAAGTGGGACAACAGAGACACCATCCTCTCTATTACCAGTCAGTGTTGCATCAAAATGACTTTGAAGACAATATTTTAAGATAAAATAGTTACATAATGTTCTTTTAAGCGTATTACTTAAGCAAACATTTATTAATTTTTTCCCAATTGAATCCAGAGAACCAGATACAATATTTTCGCAGTGAACACAGTATTGTGATATTGTCTGGAGAAAATACCAGACTGCAAATGTAAGGGATTTAGGAGTCACTTGCAATATAGAGTCATATTTGTCACAGCCATTAAAATGAAGTATTACCCAGCGCAGCCTTTTTTCATCTCTGTACTTTGTCATGTTTTTGCTGGGCTGTTAGTGTAATGCACTCACTAGCAAATGACACTACTCCATAGACAGCCTCTCCTTTTACTGCTGCATGTCTGCTGTACATGTGTTGAATCCTGTTATCGCAGCCTTTCTGAGCTTCCTGTGTGTGTGTGTGTGTGTGTGTGTGTATGTGTGTGTGTGTGTGTGTGTGTGTGTGTGTGTGTGTGTGTGTGTGTGTGTGTGTGTGTGTGTGTGTGTGTGTGTGTGTGTGTGTGTGTGTGTGAAATTGTGTGAAATTGTGTGAAATTGTGTGCCATTTGAGAGAAGTACAGGTAATGGATTAATATCAGAGCTGGTTCAGGCTACACACTGCTGCATGATGGCAACCTGTCATTATCACAAACACCAACTCACAGATAAACAGGCTCAAACACGCTTACTAGCAATAGCACGCACACATGCACACACATCCGCCAAATACAGTATACCTCTAAGGAGATGCACTCACTATCTCACCTGTCTCTATCCCTTCACTTTACTTTCTCTCCCTGTCTTTGATAATTTCCTACTGCAGTGGGTTGTAGAACTTGCTCCATAGAGCTGAGCACTGGTCCCACTGTAGGGAACTAGATGTTCCAGTGTGAATGTTTTACTCTGAACATGAATGAGACATAGTGAACCATCAGGCTTGTTTACTTCCTCTAAACTTCACCTAATAGTTTGCCTAAGGCAACGGGCATGCACGCACAGTTGGGAGTGCACTCCGAACCCTTCATCCAAACATTCGTTAATTCTTGCACTGCCCTTTCTCCCTGCCAGAAATGGTCATCTTATCAAGTCACTTAGTCAGCATTGAACTGAGTAATTGGACAGAGGAGGCTGATAGGAAACGTTTCAGTAAATTGGGGCAATATACGGCCTGGATTCAACACTGGATTGCCTGGTTTATTCACCCATTACGAGATGTTTGACAGAAACTGCTTAACGGGTCAGTGTGTAGGAATGAGGGGGATCTCTTAACAGGAATGGGATTTCATTTTTTTACTTGTATTGTCAGTAGTGTAGAACCTGGATCTATATAGTTTGTATTTTGTTACCTTAGAATGAGCCTTTTAAATCAGTATAGAGAGTATGTTTTCTTCAGCAGAGTCTGCAATGATGCACCACTAAGTTTCTACTGTACACTTGCTCAGAACTGCCAACCAAACACTTTGATGTTTTCATTGCATGATGGTCACTCCAGCACTCTTGTAAAACTGAAGTTATGCCTGTATCCCCCTGAATTTCATTGCTTCTAAAGTAGTGTGTTAGTATTGAGTGCCTTTGAGCGAGGGTAAGGTCCCTTACCATGGTTTGGCACTCCTGGGTTATTACCAAAGTCTTTTAAGGGAAGGGGTTAGCAGTGGGATTTTGTAGCTGGTTACAATCTGCAACATCAATGCTAGATGCCAAGCAATCGTTCACACTGTCCCTTTAAAATATAATAGATGTGCATAATGCATTATTTTAAAGTTTAAGAACTATGTGACAGTACCTCCAAGTAGGAAGATCACTGGTATCCAAAAATTGTCATTTGATCCAAATCTGCTTGCATTGTAGAATAAGTTAAAAGATACCATTGTAAGATTCATTTTTAGACTTAAAGACCTGTCAAGACAGCTGATGAAACTTCAAATACACTCATCCCTGACAGGACACCCGCTCAAAGCCATCTGTCCAACAACTCTTTGTAAACCTCTTTATATTTAATAAAGCTGCAAATGGCTTGATAAAAATGAAAGCTAGACAAATCTCTGCTAAGATTCATCACAGCCTGTCAGCGTTATTGATACAAGCACCCAAAGTAACACTCATCATCATAATAAACACCTCTAATTATCCAGATCCTGCTTCCTTAATGTGATGTGCTTCCTGTTGAATCAAGATATTCGTTTGGGACTTGCCGCAGGAAGTTCAGAAATATGATGTGACAAGAGGGGAATTATTAAATTGGGGATTATTTTGGCATTGAAACTGCAAAATGGCCGGAAATATACATGCATGTATTTGACCTGAATTGACCTTTTCCTCTGTTTTTCTCTGTCTCTACAGCAGTCCTATGCTCCTCCCCCTCAGCCCATGGCTCCGCCCAGCCCTGGCACTACAGGAGGAGGAGGTCATGGAGGAGGTCATGGAGGTGGGCTAGTGGAGCAACTTAGTAAGACCAACCTGTACATCCGGGGCCTGCCACCTGCCACCACCGACCAGGACCTCATCAAACTCTGCCAGCCGTGAGTTCTATTATTTTATTTTCTCTTCAACTTCATGTGACCCTGTCCTGCTCTGCACATGCATCCTTCAGTGACGCTCCCTCCATTCCAGCTCCGACTTCAGCTTGTGGTAATTAGTTGTGCGTGACTCCAACAGCAGTTTATAATGAGTATCAACAGTTTGCTCTTGACCTCTCTGCCCACCCCCCTGTGCTTCCTCAGAGGAAAAAACACAACACAGCTGGGCCTAACCCATCCGCTCTCTTTTGCACAGTGTCATATACACACACACATACTCCACAAGGACAGACACATGCATCCTTTGATCCATCTGCAGAAGA
The DNA here is from genome assembly GCF_036324505.1 of Eleginops maclovinus. Taxonomy (NCBI): domain Eukaryota; kingdom Metazoa; phylum Chordata; class Actinopteri; order Perciformes; family Eleginopidae; genus Eleginops; species Eleginops maclovinus. The sequence continues at coordinate 17,134,221 of NC_086351.1, read as the reverse complement.
TTTAAACCCCTTAATCTTTAACATTTCTGCTAATGCTTTAAGGCATTTCTTGTTAAAATACATGCACACGTTTTACTGCATGGCAGGCCAATCCACTCATTCTATTAAGTAGAAGTAACATTAAATAGGCTGAATAGAAGTGTACTTGCATTGTAGTTAATGCTACCTACTGATACCAGTATAACGGATCTGCAAGGATGGTATTGAAGTTGATCAAGCATATCTTTATTATTTATCTGAACAAATTCTCATCTAGCGTTTATTTTAACCTGGCAGCAGTGATTGTCACACAGTTTGTGATGTTAATGTCCCACGGCTCCATTAACATCGAGATTGAAAGATCACCTTGGAAATAGCATGTCACAAAAAAAGGTGTTATGACTATTAACATTTAATTTGAATAAAACATTTAGGCATAACCTGTGTGCACATATATTCTTAGTGTTGTTTAAAAACATTGTAATTAAGTGAATAGATTTTAGTATTATATTATCATTTGCACTAAATGAATTATTTAAGAAATATGGGGGAAAAAACTGAAATAAGAAAATACCCTTGTAAGGTGGGGGACAACATCTATTTATGCTCCTTCAATTATCTTATTAAATATTCAATCGATTCAAAACTTTAAATATTTATTTCCCTGAGAAAAAAACAATGTCTAAGAAATAAAATTACAGAAAGCGTGAGGATACCAATTTATTTTATATTAAAGGTAGCAGTTTAAATGTTTAGGTTACTTAGAGTTGGTACTCTTGAAGTCCCTGAGAATGGCAAAAGCCAAAAACTATTCAGTATTTACACTATTTTGTGCAAGCTGGGCATTTTTCTTTACATTATTGTATTCAGTTGAACTTTTTGAATTATAAAACCCCATAATCTTTTATTTTTTACCCTGCTTTCAGGACATAATAAGCCACTCTGCCTTTGTTAGCACACAGTTGACTAAATCGAATTACATCAAAAGTGAAAGGAAGCTATGATACCAACAGATTCAAACCTCTCATTACTACTAACAGTTCAGAGATCAGTTTTAAGGGTGTGAGCAGGTCAATGCTGAGGACACTGACCTGCTTATATGAAACTAGAAGAGTCTCCTCACAGAAATATAGCAAAGATTATATGTTCTTTCCTGATAAAATAATGGTGAATGATGTGGCACTTCTCATCAATGGTGTTTAAAGTCGATCCAGCACATTTAAATCCCTATTGTCCCTGTGTGGACTAACAGAGTAAATGCAGAATGTAATGCAAACAATAAACCAGCTTTTCCCAGAGATGGTCTTGTTTGCCTACAACTATTACCTGATGCTATCAAATGCAATTGGAGAATGATATATTGCTCTAAATATTCTGCTGATAACGGCTTTAAATTATATCATCAACATTTCTAATTGATGTATTTGATATTGGAAAAGGGTAGATACAACTAAATGTGAAGACTATGACACACACACACACACACACCATAACTTGCCCTTCTGCGTGTCAGCTGCAGTTCAAACCTGTTGTATTTCAGCTTTGCCCTGCAGGCGTTCTGGAGAAACAGGGTGAAAAATGGGGGCCAATAAAAGTTTCATTAGAGGCCCAGTCAGTGTGCCAAGTGGCCAGTAACATTTAGGAAAGGTCAGTTGGGGAGGGAGGGGGGTTTTTGTGTTGGCCAGCAGTCTTTGCCTCAGCTTCAACTCTCTAAGGCTTTCAGAAACCGACTTGATGGCAGTTTCCCGTCACTCACTGACATGACATGCACGCAAACATGCACAAACACACACAAACCGGCATTTCATTCATGCACACAGTTACAATGAATAGCAGAAAGACAGTCCGTTAATGCTGACACACACACACACACACACCCACACACACACACACACACACACACACACACACACACACACACACACACACACACACACACACACACACACACACACACACACACACACTTTAAACTCAATGTCATCCTCATCCTTATTGTTACCAAGCGTGGCTTTTTTTGCCGCCCACCCGCACCATCCTCTCCCTTCCCATTCTGTCGTCCTCCTCATTTCCTCCCTCCCTTCATCCTTCTCTCTCTCTCTCAGCCCCTTCCCTCCATTCCTCACCCCTCTGTCCCTCTCTCTCTGTCTCTGTGCCAGTTCTCAGAGTGTCAGTGAAAAGTGCTGTTGTCAGCTGACATTTCCAATCACTCCCCCGGTCGCCAAAACTATGGACACACTTTTAACGTCTGGGGACAGAGCAGAACGTGAGCGGAATCTAAAGCACAAGGGCAATTTCTCTCTCTTGCTCACCCACTTTAACTCACACATGTTGTCTCTCTCTCACCCTAACCACTGATTTTCTTTCTATCTATCTATCTATCTATCTATCTATCTATCTATCTATCTATCTATCTATCTATCTATCTATCTATCTATCTATCTATCTATCTATCTATCTATCTATCTATCTATCTATCTATCTATCTATCTATCTATCTATCTATCTATCTATCCACCTATCTAATGGAAAGGTTGGATGAGGACAGACTATATTTAACCACTAGAGATGAATATAAAACACTCAATGATATCACAAACTTCCTTGAATCCTCAGAGTAAGTAAAAAAGTAAATCTTTCTCTAAAACCTGCAGAATGGTTCATGTAAACTTGACCTGCTTCTCAATGTGCTTCCTATTTTGGTTGCAGCAGATAGATTTGAAACCTGAACCCTAAAAAAATATTTATACTGTATGTTTGTAGTGGTGTGTAAAATGTAAGGTGTCTCATTCTCGTCAACGTGATATCTCAGGAGGTCATTTCTTTAAATTTGGCACGAATATTCTCTTAGACCCAAAGGATAAACTGATTCATTTTTGGTGGTCATAGGTCAATCTATCTCTGGTCATAACTAAATAATTTCATTACAAAGTTCACACTGATTCCAAATTGGATAAAATTGTGAAGTACCCTCAAAAAACACGCCTTGTTTTCGCTTATGTAATATATAGTGACTATCGAAGGTCACTACTGTCTATTGTATGATGGCCAGCTTTTCCCTGCACATACAAGTGTGGCGATTTGGAAGATACTTTCTACAATGAACTATAAACACTGTTGCCTTCGGATGTGGTCGGACATCCCAAAAAAACAGCAAGTTATTTTCTAACAAAACGCGATCCTCATGGTTTACCCTTTTTTTCCCCGCATAATTTAACTCTGATTGAATTGATAGAAATATTATATTTAGGATTCTAAATGCAAAAGCTCTCTGAATATACAAGTCCAGCGATTACACTCATTTAGACTCAATTTACCCTCCATTGTATTTTAAGTAAGGGATAATGCGCAGTGAGGCGGTCATTATGGGGAAAAAGAACACCCGACAGGCTGATCAGGGAGCCCGACGCGAAGTGGAGGGATCTTGATCAGCATTAAGGGTGCTTATTACACGGCCAGATACTTAACAAACTAATGTTTCGACTCCAAATATTAATTGAAATTATTTTATTGACTCAAGAATGATCATATTTCTTCCGCTAAGAAATGGCTCACACCAATGGCTGGAACTGCGATAACAACAACTTTATAGCAGCACTGATCGAGGTTTTCTGTAACTGTTCAAGTCTGTTTCTGATCCACTAACAAGTCCTTAAACACTGCAGAGCCCATACCATGTTCCTGTTAGTGTCTACTTCCTGTCTGTCTTCTTCTGGTGATTTATCTGACATCCGGCGCTGCGTATTTCAACATCTTTTCCTTTCTCTGTCTTGATCCTCCATTACAACGGTGAATAAGTCCTTGACAGCGGTCGGTACTACTGGATTAACAACGTGGCACATGTTCCGAATTGACCAATTAGAGCTGAGTAGGACGCCTTTTAATAGTAATATGAGCCCAATAGTTTTTTTATACTAAATAAACTCCTCTGTAACTACTAATACATACCGAAGAATACACCAACATACCACAGCGCCTTGCATCTACATATTTAAACTTAATTGAAAGGTCTTATAGAAGATAAATTGTATGTTCCAGTGATGTCGTGCTATCTCCTCAATTCACAGCTCATTGCCTATAATGGAAACATTCCAAAACGTTATTTCTTTATAGGGCCTGCACATTTTAAACAACATATGGGTAATGAATTGGAAGACATCTGAAGCACTGCACTCCCTCGGTCCCTCCCTCTGTGCTCGTCTGAGTCTAACTGGCAGAGAAGGGGAAAAATGAGGGAAGTGTTAGAGACAAGACAGCTGCATCGGATCCCCAATTACTGGATACCACACACAGAGACCAACCTGCGTGTATGCTCAAACACACCCACACACACGCACACACTCATACACAGCGTTAGACAGAAACCACACAACTTACAAACAAACAGAACATGCACGTATACATTATGTATATACACACTCACAGACATCCTGGAGAGATGTAGGAATGATGCAAGTGTGTGTGTGTTGCAACTATGGTTCAGTAAACATCAAACGGTGAGCATCCATAGGCTGACTGGGCTCCACAAGGAAATGAAAACACAGATCTGACGCTGTGGGGGCCCTCTGAGGACTGTCATTAACACTTCACACACACACAAACACACATTAAGCACACAACCAGGGTGCACACAGAATGTGTCAAGTCTGCCAGAATTTGGCGCACTGAGTTTCGCATTGACATTCTTCCTTGAATCTCTTAAGTCTGGAAAATACTGTCAGTTTCAGAGGTCTCACTGTTCTTTTTGCATTGCATATCTTGGAAGGCGAAAATAAAAAAATCTGAAGATGAGTTTGGCAAAGAATCTAAGGAAATTCCATTTGTTGAAAAAGACACCTAGCTGGTCTTGAAAGCACCTCTCTGGGAAAGTACTGCTGGCTTTGTAGCATTGCTATGAAGCCAAAGATAATAGTGAGCTACTCCTGGGTGAGTACTTTATGATATAAAAACAACTTTTTGACAAAGAGTAAATCCTTCAGCAGGGTGAGCTGTTATCTAAAGATACAAACACAGGAATTTGAAGGCTTTCTTACCGAATTCCTAAAATACCAGCAGTTTAGGAAAAGTTTAAAATCTTGGGAGTATAACAAATGTTGTGCGCACAGGGAATCTGGATCGGGAGTAAACGTGATGTCATATGGATGGAACTGTTAAAGGATGGGAAGACATAAAATGTGAATAGACATAGCAGACCTGAAAGTCCCATGTCATTCTGTTTATAAAATCATATTTTCATAAATTACAGAAGAAATAAAGTTAGGTTACGGAACGGCTGTGGTTTATATCAATTTGTCAAGCATGTTGGAAAGTTGCTCCACTGTTGCTCCACACTCTACTCCAATTGTGGGCTCATTAGTCATAATTTATATCTATTAGAAACAAATGACATACTCAGCCTCTATTCACTTACTGTTTCTTGCACATTGGCGTGTAATGGGATAAAAACGCACGTAGCATTACCATCATTGTAGAATTTATTTTCAATATCGCAAGTATTTGACTTGTGTCTCCTGTGTCCCTGCCGTCAGGTCAAGCACAAGTCCATGTTATTTCATGTAACCCCATCTTTTGCTGGAATCAATAAAATAATTTCCTGTTGGGACTTTTAAACAGAACAGGACATTCTGAACTTTCCCTCTCCTCTGATTCCATTCTCCGCTCTACGTCCTTACTTCATCATCTGATCTATTATCAATACTTGTTTCCATTTCTTCATCGCAGTAGCAGATAGCTGCAGCTGTCTGGATAAAATGGAATTTTACCTCCAAAACAAAGCCCACCATTTTGGATGGTGCAGTGTTGTTGTAATTTGACATGTCCCCAAGGCCATGGTGTCATCCCTCTTTTCCTCTCTTTCTTTCCTTTTGTTTTTCAGTCCAGCTAAATATTGTAACCGGAGAATAAACAGGTGGATTTATACATTGACGTCACACTCATTGATCTGCGGATGACACACACACAAACAAAGCAACTTGGAAGCATTGGATAAACACACTGTTTGTTTTCCATTTTATGACAACGGGGAACATCATTTTTCTACTCAAGATTCTTAATGTGTCCGGCCAGGTTCCTCTCTTTTTCTATTTCTCACTCTCTGTTTGCACTAACAGTCTGGAAACTTTTCACTTTTCTGCTGGGAAAAACAACCTGCTAAAACACCGATGGTGCATCAGATCTTTGTCATGCATTCATACTCATTCTCCAGGCACATTCACTCTCTCACACACAGACAAACACATGACGTTTGCATCACACCGAGGCAGAAGTCAAGAAAGAGCTGGGTGTTGCCAGATGGTGTGTGTAATGTGTGTGATTACCGCCTTAGTGTTTTTGATCTGATGCGTTGCCTTGCGTGTTTACCCACATCTGTGTTTGTCTTTGTGTGTGTGTGTGTGTGTGTGTGTGTGTGTGTGTGTGTGTGTGTGTGTGTGTGTGTGTGTGTGTGGGCGCTAAGTCCTGTCTTGTTTTTTTTTACTTCTACTGCAGTTGAATTTCTCCCCAATCTGCAGGGCAAAAACCTTGTTTAACCCCAGCCATGACTTTGCAAAAATGAAACCAAACAGCGGAAATGATTTTAGGCTTTCAGAATCATTGAAAAATATCTAAAATTGCAGGAAAAGTGTGAAAATTGAGCGTTGTTTTATGACAAAATCAGCGTTGATTTTCCCTCTAACAATTTTAAGATCATAAGGCGCTCAGCTGACGTGTTATGTGTGATAGCAGTCTTTAAAAACCTTTTGTCTGTCTTTATTTCTGAAGCCTCTTGTCCCAATAGAGTTTGATGTGAAGCTGTCAGGCGAGCAAGTCTCTGTTCTCTTCTTCTCCCTGACAGTCTCTCCTGATGGTGACAACTAAATGATCTCTTCTTTATTAAACACCTCTTACTATCTCCCTATCGCTCCCTGACTACCTCGCTTCCTCCTTGCCTTCAGTGTCTCTTTTTATCTTTTGACTGACTGCTCTCTCTCTCCTCATCTATTTCTCATTCTTCCAAGTCTCTCTCTCCCCCTCCCTTCATTTTATTCATCCTCTCGGCAAGTAACCCTACTGCATCTTCTCCTGATTTCTCTATGTCTTTTTGACTGGTTGTTCTCTCTTTTTCTCGAAAAGGGATTAGGAAATATGCTTCTATCCCTCACCTGACTCCGGTCCGCTAGCCAGACAGCCAGTTTGTCAGTCTGTCAATCTGTTTGATAGTCTCTCGGCCAGCCAATCAGTCATTGTGTAGCAGTGTAAAAACATTAATTAAAGAGTCTCATCTTCAGAGCTATGCAGTGATCCAGGCTGATCTCACCGATCCAAGCTTTCCATCTCAGCCCCCCCACCCCCCACCCCCCTCCCATGCTTCTTCTCTCTGTCTCTTTTTCCTTTCTCTTCATACCTTCTCAGTTTTTTTCTCCCCTCTCTTTCCAAGAAGACTGAAAGACTGGGCTGATAAGAAACATTATTAACTTCTCTCTGAGAACACAGAGCTGGAGAATGGAAGTGGGATGGAAGGGAAGAAGACAAAGAGAGAGGCAGAGGTGTCAAACTCAAGAAGGAGAGGAAGGTAGTGGAACGGACAGACGTTAAAGTTGGCAGAGCAGATTGAGAGGAATGGAGGTTGTATGTCTCTCTCCTATAGGCCCTCCAAGCAGGGTTGGGTGCCTCACATATGTCTTGTTAGACTCGTCATTTATGAGACAGTGCTGTCTGTGTTCTGAGGGCTTTGGGAGGATTTGAAATAGATAAGTACTGAATGGATAGATGGAAGCACCGATAACAAATGTAACCATGATAAGGTGGAGTCTCTTGCAGACAGTCTGAGAAAGACTTTTTTTATTTCATTTGATTTGATCCTCTTGGATTCAAAGTAAAAAGTGTATATTCTCTCAGAGAAACTATTGTGTTCTACTTGTGCACAGTGGCGCTTTTGCACAGCCAGCTTGGCAACACACTATGACACTGCAGACACTCTGATGTATAGCAAGAATATCCCCAAATTTAACATCTCGGTTTGAATGTAAGAATGCTAACATTTTCCAATCAGCACTAAACACAAAACCAATCTGAGGCAGAGCGGAATGTTAGTAATTCTGCAGAAGTTTGGTCAAAAAAAGAACTCAATTTAAAGTGATTTTTAAAGCTCTAAAGTCAACATTTGAATGCTGCAAAGCTTTTATTTTTTGCCTGTCAATGCCTTCCACTGCAATATACAGTCTCAGTCAGGATGAAAAGATAACATGATTCTGTTTCCTCCTGTGGGTAAAATGATGTCTCTACTAAAGTTCATGTCAATTCATCCAATAGTTGTCACTCACTTTGCTCAAATCCACAGAATGGGAACCTCATGGTGGCGCTGGATAAAAACACAGGGGATCATTGGTTCATAAAGATTCATCCTCTGGGGACCATGAATGGCTGTATGACATAATCATTGAAATCAAGTTATTTTAATATTTTTGGACCAAATTGGTGGATAGATAAAAACCTAACCAGTATTTCTCCAGATGTTAAAAATAGCTAAATGTATATAACAACTAATCAGAATATTTCATTGTTGTTTTTACAGATATGGTAAGATTGTGTCAACGAAGGCCATCCTTGACAAGAACACCAATCAATGCAAAGGTGAGTGATAATTTATTGACTTTATTTATTTTGGCTTTCTTAAGCCTTTCAAAGTTACTGACGAATTTTAGTTCTTTTCACCAACCCAGATTCTAATATGAGATTTGAGTCTGGACAAATCAGTTTAAAATGAATTGAACTTGTGAATTTGGATTTGATGGTATTCATGCAAGTGTGACGTCAAATACAAACTTAGATATTTTGGAATACCTTATACTATTTCACAAAGTCCATATTAAATGTGTCTAGCTGTGTGGAAAGGGTGTGTGTTGTATTGTATACCACACACCGGTATTGACTGCTATAATAACCCTGTAATCCTGTAATCTATCTGAGAGACGCACTGCTATATCTTGATTTTGTTTAACTTCTATATGATGATGATTTCATGACTGCACCCTAATGATACTCAGAGTTAAGCAGCTTTTGAAAATCAAGATGTTAGCATTGTTGTCATTGGCCAAATCAAACAGTGAACAGCACCCAATAGCCACAATGTGTTTCAAATAGTCTCTGTGGTGAATGGGGCTCACTCGAGTGTCTTCTGATGAGGGTCTGCTTGATTGTTGAAGTGGTCTGAACAAAGCACTAATCAATATGATTGTAGTCGTCTGTTTTTGAAGAGGCACACAAGAGCATGTGTTCAGTATGATTGCTGCTCATCTGCCGGGGCTGTACTCAAAGGTACGCTGACAGGGGTTTAGGACAACAGCACAAATGCCCTGTAATCAGAGCATCAGCTTCAATAGCATGAGTGAAGGGATAGCTAGTCAGATTGATAGTGAAGCAAAGATGGTAATGCAATTCATAACTTCATCTACTCTGATTTCAGAGGATCACATTTTTTTTTTGTAAATTATTGCAGTCCTGCCTGTCTTAACATAGTAATAGGAACAACCAACTTTATAAATTATGCTGCTGAAAAATCGTTCACTTTAGCTACAAAAATCTTACAAAGTTGATAATTCCATCACCTGCGTTGGCATTAAATTATCAAATATTCTCTGAAAACAAATAGAAATGCCTAACATCTTTACATCACAGCCGAAGGGAAGGGAGAATATTCTATAAACCCAGTGAAAATTATCAGTCTTTTTCCATTGTCTCAACTCATTCATTTTTGTTCAATGCTGTTACCTAAAATGGAATTTACAAACCTGAATCAATACAACCTCTGCGGTCCAGCTCATGATTACTATGTTTGCCAATTATGGCTTCACGCTTCTTTGTTTGAGTATGATTTACCAATGCAAATGATCTGTTTTAACTCAAAATCTCATTGCAATTGCTATGTCCATGTGGTGCTTATAAATTAAAATACATTTTATATTCTAAGTTATTGCGTTATACAAGAGAAATCAAATCTTAAATCTCTATTTTTGTGTCAAAGCAGTGATTCTGTGTGTTTGTGACAGTGTGTTTGCAAGTGAATAGGGGTATCTTTGGCACCGGTTCTGGCACTATACTCTGAATATACTCCAGACAAGGCCTTATAAATATTGAACATGTATTTCAAAATGCAAACTGACATGCTGTTGTAAATGTGTGCTTATTATTTAATGCACAGAATGCAGCATCTGCATTTGTAGCAGCATAGGCGAATTCAGGCCGTGGCCCTCATCAGCAATTTCTCTGCTTGTGATGTCGACTTCATACATCTCTTAGCCAGTTGTTAACTCACAATGAAGGAGTTTCATTATCAGGCGGCCATTAGAATGCCTTACAACCGGATAAGTGTTGGTTTGATTGCAGAGGCATTCAGTGGGGACAAGATAAGTGCTTAGCGTGACTAAGAGAGTACAAATTGGCACAGAGAGCTCTCTGGGAAAGGGAGGGATGGATGGGAGGAGGCTCTGGGAGGATGGAGGGTTGGGGTAAAAATAACCCGGGGCTGACAGAAAAGGAAGGGGGTCCCGTTGAAACTGATGATTTAGCAGACAGCCTCTTCTTTTCAGGAAGATTCTGCAGCAGACGTAAGGCGGAAAGGTAGAGAGTGAGAGAGACAAAGAGACAGGTAGATGAATGAAGTCTTCTTCCTCTGGAGTCTGCAGGGATAGCGCTTGATCCATTTGTGCACAGCTGTTGTCATGTGAGGCATGATCCCAATTTCTCTGATGGTCTTACTTCATCTAAATTATGTGGGGTGCTGAAATGTAATGATTCAAACACTTTGAAACCCCCTCAAGCCCTGTCCCTGAACATTTTTATCTCTGGAGCCATCTGTAAATTAAAATACTAGCCCTAAAACAACCATATCCTGTGAACAAGCTTTTGATAATGCCTTGTCATTTCAGTGAACAAAGAAAGCAACACCTCTGCTTTGTTCTCAGAAATAAAATAAAGGTTTTCTTTTGTAAAATCCTCAGCTTTGTAGCGGGCTCAATGTTAAACACACTGACAGTTTTCTAGTTAGCAGCGTGGGAGCTCGAGGGGAGGGAGAGGGCACAGAGCACAGGATGGAGGAAGGAAGGGAGAGGAAACCACTTTAGATTGTAAAGGATTTCCATTTCCCAAAGACAAGCGCCCTCCCTCTCACCGACTCCACGTCTCCCGCCTTTTCTCAGCTCTACTCCCCCCGTCCTGTTTTTTTTTTTTCATTCTGCCTGCCACTCTAACCATTCCCTCTCCCCCCCCAACTCACTCCATCCCTCCACTCCTCCCTTTTTCCATCTCTCTCGTTTTCCCTGTGTACTCGGTTAGCCCATTCTAATGGCCCAATGCCAGGAACTCTGGGAGCTCAGAAGATTAGATGGGAGCTGCGTGTGTGTGTGTGTGTGTGTGTGTGTGTGTGTGTGTGTGTGTGTGTGTGTGTGTGTGTGTGTGGGTGGGTGGGTGTGTATGTGTGTGTGAGTAATTATGTTTATCTGTGCATCCATCTGTGTCTATGAGCGCATATGAGTGTGTATTCACGTGGGAGTGTGCTTTGTAATAAAACGTTTTTATTTTTCTTCTCGTTTCACAAGCGGAATATTTGTCGGGCTTGACTCAGTAAGATGAATTTTCATCACTGTGTCATCATAAGGCCACAGATGGGAGGGTCAGGTTATGCATGACAAGGATTATAATATTCAGATAAATTATTTTCATTTTTTCATTCTCTGGAAATATGCTTATCATCGTGCCAATAACAGCTATCACTTAACATCCAGGTGTTAGGAGAGATTTAACCGAAATATAGAAAGTACACTTTAGCGTATAGGTTATATGGAAATGTACAAATTAAAAGGAAGCATGGTGACATGATTGGGGGTCCTGTCAATCAGCTTGGTAGGCAGGCATCTGCTCACAGACTCAACAAGCTTCCACTCAGCTGAAGTGTCCTTGAGCAAGACAATGAATCCCTTCCAGCTCCTGTGGTGTGTTCTGTCACTGATACTTGACCTTTGACTTCTCTGGAGGGAGGGGCACATGGGTTTCAGAGAACACAGATTGCTCTGTGAGTGATGAATACAGTCAAAGTGAATGGCACATTTCAAGGCCTATCATATCAAACTTGTCAATGAGATGAGAGAAAATATCTCTCTATCATTCATGTTTTTGGAATGCTGAATGGTGTCTGACTAAAGGGGTTTTCTGCCCAAGCTGTCACTCAGACTACTATAGATGTAGGACTCATACAGTTTATGCCAAATATAGATAACATGCCAGCAGCTACGGAAACTCAATATTTAATTTTTTAGAAGATATCATGAGCAAGTCTCCTGAGACAATAACTCTGGTACTGTAATACTACCTACACATTTAAAATAAGCTCCACAGTGGATCGGTAAATCATTGTAAACAGAAGCTCCATGAGGTTGCTTTTGGTTACATTGCAGATTAAAGTCTTAAGCCTTTAATATCCTTAGACCTGCACATTCGATTACAAGTGCTCTGATCCAACTCTAAAGAATTGACCATATGTTACCCTCCATTGGTGATTGTGAATATTACACTCACTGAGTTAAACTTCAACAAAATAAACAGCCTTGATGTTGGGCAAATGTTCAGTACAAACTGTAAAGTCCACTGAGACAAATTTGTGATATTGGGCTATATAAATAAACTTTGATTGATTGAATCAAAGTTTATTTGATTAATAAATATTACAATTTTTTTGTTATACTGGTAGCACGTGAGAAAAATAATACTTCACTGTATAATTACACATTTTCGTAGCCTTGTTATTTAGTCTTGGTTAAAATCTATCTACCTTGAATAACTGCACATCAACTATTAAGGCTACTCATGGTGAGTAAAACAGCATGTTGTATGCAGACCTGCTGTTTCATGGAACCCCCTGCTGCTCTCATAAAACGCAAATATATTAATGCACAATGAATGTCATGCTTACATATTCCAAAGGAGGAGACAGACGGTAAAATAATCTACTCAACAAATGAATTGCTCTAATTTGGAGGTGTTGTCCAGGAGCATTATGCTCTCGTAAACTCTGATTTGTGTTGCATAGAGGCTAATGCATCTCAGTGGTGAATAGAAACTTTACTGGTGTGAAATAATATTTTAAGCTGTTGTAAGGAGTGTGACATACGTCATTTTTATGGCTGGTAAACAGAAAACCAATACAGCTTTTTCTTTCTTAAAAAGTACTCCACCAAACTGGGAATGCACTTCTACATACTGCATTACAATACTCTTTTTATTCCATTGTATATATATTCCTCAAAAATATAGTATCAAAATCAAAACATAAATTTTGCCTTTGCTAAGTAATTTATTGCTGCCCAAATTACCCACAATTCAATTCATAAACCAACAATTTCAACAATCATCATGGATAGCAATTCAAAGTGGTAAACTGATCTTGAGCCCTAGCCTCAAGCAAAGATGAGAAGTGTGCTAGAGTGGTCTGTGAAGCTCACCTCTTTCTACCTCTCCCCACACCCCGCAGAATTTTGTTTTCATTTTCACACTTGTCTTACAATTCTGGGCAACAGTGACATCAGTTGAGGCCTGTTTTAAATTTCAAAGCTACCTATAGAGCTACACAACTTCATACTTTTTTTTACTCAGGCATTGAACTCTTCAAGACCTATAAACAGACTTTGATGTATTCAATAAATGAATTCTCCCCTTTAAGGCAGGAACGTTACCGATGCTGCTGTTCTATTTCAACAACAATGTGTGCTGCCGTCAACCAAAGTTTTGAACCAGTGGTAATTAAATTATACTTTGTGAACTGTGTTTTGACAGTCTATTGTCAAATAAACCATAGAATGTCCAGCCACAGTTTAAGTGTGAGATTTGAGAAATGGAACTGATAAAATTTTCTGGAACAAAAGAAAGCATCTAGCCCAGCCATAGATGAATGCTGTGTGTTTGTGCTCAATTACTTTGACCGTTTTGGTATGGCCTCAATTAGTTAAATATAGATTCAAAATGTGCACTGCATACTTTATCACAGTCGTAAATGTCTGCACATTAAATGTGTACGTGTGTGTGTATGTGTATTTCTAGTTTGGCTAAATTATGGGTTTCTCATTAGCAACAGTATAAATATTTGGGCGTGCAGTACATATCTTGCTGTGAAAGCAGCTTGCTGCCTTTGAACAATAAAAAATCATCTGCTTATCAGCAAAACAGAGCAGACTCCAAATTCGGCAAAAAACAGGCAGACAAGAACAGATGTTAGGAGTGAAGTTTGTGCATGTGTGTGTGTGCATGTGTGTACGTGAGTGCATGTGTGTGTGTAAGCGTGTGAGAGGGGAAAAATAAGTCGTGTTGCCTCAGTCTTAACATGTTTACATTTAGGATAGTAATGAGGCTTTTGAATTGTGGATCATTTAATTGTGTTAACAACACGCAACACACTCATAACTACAGCTGGAGTTCCAAAGCTGCTGTTCTCTCTGAACATTTCTCTTTCGGTCTCAGTGCATGTGTGTCTATATGGCTTATTTTATTAGTCTCTCAAACAAACACAGAGTCAGAAACATTCTTATACTAGCAGTCAGTTTTGCTCAGCTATACCAAACAAATTTGCAAAGATCGACTGCCATTGAAAATGCAGACAGGTTTAGTTTTCTTTTGCTTCTTTCTGTCTTTTTGACATGTTAACAAGACCTAGCGACGTGAGCCAGTAAAACAGGGCGTATTTCTGAAAGTACAGTTTGATGTGTGTGTGTTCGAACCTTTTGTCCTTCAGTGCTTCCTGTAGGGCCCAGACCTAGATTCCCAAAGCGTCAGCTATTTGACAGCTACACACACACACACACACACACACACACACACACACACACACACACACACACACACACACACACACACACACACACACACACACACACACACACACACACACAGTGACGCAGAACATGTTGCAAAAACATCCACTGACGCTCGTTCTCTTTATTTCTTATTTCTTGACACAAGAGTCTGAATGTAGAGAATTTTTCTTGATGTAACTTGTGTTGGCCAGTACAATAGGAACCCCATACGTACAGACAGATTTAGTGTAGCACAGGGACGAAACAATCTCATTGCAGTGAGAGATTAAATGTGAGACAATAAGAGGCCAGTAGATTTCACATGTAGCAACGGATTCTCACAGCATCGTTTCCCTACACACATCATAGAGCATAGGGAATGAATCATGAACTGCATGCATTAGTGCAATGAAAGACATTAGAGTCATTCCCAAAACATTGACCTGATTTTGTTAAAAAAGAGCCATAGAACACAGAAACTTGGGCAGACATTAGAGGATTTCTTGGATCGTAAAAAAAGATAGCTAGAGTTACTGTTATGACACAATTCTGCTGATGTTCTGTGCTAAAACACATTTGATGGGAGGAACTAGCAGCTTTCATTAAATACGTGACCTGACTTCATTTGGACACATTTACGGGATTTATGCAGCACTGGAAACAAAACAAACACAACGGCTGGTTTCGCTCAGTTATTCAGAACATTAGCCGATATTCTTTATTGTTTTTTTTTTCTCCTGCTCCTCCTTCTCATCATCATCCTTTTCTGTGTTGTCCCTGTGTGTGTACAGGCTATGGATTTGTGGACTTTGACAGCCCTGCAGCAGCCCAGAAGGCTGTGGCCTCACTCAAAGCCAGCGGAGTCCAGGCACAGATGGCCAAGGTAAGCTTCATCCCTCTCTTCACTGCCTGGTCTGCTTTATGGGTTGTTATTGAGGTGTTTGGCTTTCTTGTGCTGATATTCTCCAGGCACACTCAATCACTGTCTGTAAAGCCTGAAGAAACCCGACGATGCTGAGGTTGTTAGTGTTGCTAATGATAGGTTGGACACCAGTAATGCGATATCACTGGATCGACTCAATGTATGAGCTATGCTGTTGCACCTAGATGCAGCTTTGTTTCAGTCATGATGGAATTATTGATTCAGTTCATTTAGAGATGTTGTAAACGGCTATGGTCATGATGAAATTTGATTAAATCCTGAACAGATGGGAAAAGAATGGAGTAGATTATTTTCGGAATTATCACCACATTATTAAATCAACCCATTATTAGTTATGAATGTTATGTTTTGAAAAATGTTAAGTTTTGGGGTAAAATAGGTACATTTGCTAAGTATGGCCTACTGTGTCAGTAAGAAGGTAGAGTTTGGCGTAACCACCTCAAATCCATTCTCCCAATACAATTGATGGCGACCATTCAGTTGACTAGTTTCAGTTATTATGTTTTATCTCAATCTTTTCTTATCAAATGGATTAATCATTTGTGTTTGTATTTATAGTTGTAGGAGTGTCTGTTATGGCTAGGCTCTGCCAGAACATGTGGGCCAGACCAGCACAATCCCATTATGCTTCAATGGGTTTTGAGAGAAAGACACTGAATAGCCTGCCTTGCTTTCAAATTCATTAAAGCTCCATTGCTGCATACTTCCTTTTTATAAATGAGAGAAGAGTGCAATTAAAATGGGCCAGTCTTCAGGCACCAGGAACATCCCATTGAATTAAACAGCAGCAAGCCTCTGAGCCACCTTTGCCTTGCTCTTCTATTAAACCTCTTTTCATTAGACTTCCATCTCTTATTTTGTGTCTAACGGCTTGAGGGGGCATTTGAAATAGCTGTGTTGATGTGTTTAGCTGTTATTAAAGAGAGGAGAACCCTCAACTCCTTGGAGATTGAGTTTTCCGGAGGGAAGGAATTGAGGGCAAGGAGTCAATTCCAAATGAAATTACTCTGACTTCTTACTGTTTCATGAACTAATTATGCTGCAAGATGCTGATGTCCCGGCTAACTTTCCTGAAGTGCAATGAGAATGTCTCTAAAATATGCTGTTGGATTTCCAGCTTGAACCTCTAACATTGTGTAAGATGAGCAGCTTCATTGTGGTTTGTCTAGGTATTAACACATTCAGTACTAATTAGACTGAATGAAGTGAAGTCTCATGCCATGCTATTTCCCAAATCCTTCTCAGAGTAGACTGAGGTTTGGTAGGTTAGCTGGGGGTGTAACTTTTGTTCGTTCTAATCTGGTAGATAATTATAAGCGTTTCCACTAAAGACAGCATTGAGGTGGCAGTAGGAAGAGACAAAAAAGATTTTGTGAAAGAAAGATATACAATGGAATAAAATCTACAGCCCGCTAATATTCCGCCGAAAAAACACAAATTCACAAGGTTCAAGTCTCAACCTAACAGAGAAACAAAACTTGAACAAAAACTGTTCTTTGCCAAGTTATATCTCGCACAGGTATGACTTTATAATCTTAGAGAATATTTAAACGCTTTTTTTCCCACTTAAATGTGTGGGTTTTAATTGCTTCATGATGCCCACCGTTATTTCTGTCTACTTCTGACTGTTGATATCATTACAGGCAAAAGAAAAGTCACACAAATAATTATGTTATTTTTGCCCAATTACAGGTTATAGATATGGTGTATTTGCAGCATATACTCTATATAAAAATACAAATATTAACACATGTATGTGCCACAGCTTCATAGCCTTGTAAGCTGTTTTTGGAAAACTAAAGGTGGTTTGGTGTGAATGCATACCATTTTTAATTATGGATGTAATTGAATGAATTAAATATTATCGGGTACACTGTGTTGAGTTTTTTTTACAGGAGTGACTGTATCCTTAATCGTATTTGTAAGAAAAGACATTTGTGCAGCTGTGATGAGCATAGGATCAGCAGAAACTGAAATAAAGCTCTGTAATGGTCGTTCCTGTTGGAAATAATCAGTCCTCACATCCTTAATATGAACCTTATAACAGAACCAAAGCAGGTACACATGTTAGACATGGAGCTTATTAGATTTCCACAATATCTTCACTGTTCTACCATCACATTTAAAGAAGTGAATATCATCACTTATCCACGCAGCAGAACTAATACCTTTTAATACCTACGTGGTTTCCCCCACTGCCTCACAAAGGTGGCTGTTTTTTATAAAACTGAGAAAACACATTTTAGTATGGGGGTTTGAGAGATGGGTAAAATTAAAGTGAAAAACAGGTGTAATAAGAGTTGGAATCATTGTTGGAGGGGAACGCGTGTTCACACAGCCATTACATGTTTTAGATACTGTGGTTACATTTTAAAAAAATGATCTGCTGTACAGATATTAATATTTAACTAACACATATGTCAAGCATGTGTTTAGAGGACTAGAAGCATGAAGAGTAGAATCGGGGTAATCATTTAGGCTTCAAAGGAAGGTAATATTCCAATAATCATTGGGCAACAGTTAAACTTGGAGCCAAACGTAGTTGGTGTTTGAAACCTTCTTTAGGAACTATGTAATAGTGCAGAAGTAGCGTAAAAGTGTGTATGATGCAATGCAGTTTAAAGCAACCAGCAAGTCCCCAGAGCTACCTTAAACATGCACACTGCATTTAGCTTTAGGTGAACTTGCATCCTCATTTCCCAGACCAGAGCTTGGGCTTCAATGGCACATGAGTGAAAGTATTGTTTTTACAGAGGTACCCCTAGCCATAGTTAGGGTTGTTCTTGCCCTTAGAGGAGTGTTTATGGGTAATCATTCGATAATGAAAATACCCTACTGCAGGTATTTTATATTGTGCAAAATCAGATTCAACAATCACTGCCGGGTTACCTTTTACAAATATTCTAAAATAGCAATGGGAGAGTGTCAGATATCTGAAAATTCAATTGCCAATCTCACAATTAACCATGATATATGCAACTTTCTGACACTACCCGTGAATTAATCATAGCACAGTTAAAGGGAGATTAGACCATCGCTGTAAATATAATTGTATTCACTGTGAAAAACCTTTATCCAATAAACCCTGCAGCTTGCACTGACATCTTCTTTGTGATAGGTGCATGTTTTGGTTGTGAAATAAACGAGACAAGAGGAAAAATACAGCAAGCCGAGCTGTGAAGAGGGAAGAAACTGTGCTTGTGTGTGTGTGTGTGTGTGTGTGTGTGTGTGTGTGTGTGTGTGTGTGTGTGTGTGTGTGTGTGTGTCCCACACTCACTTCCTCAGTTTTCTTGGTAATTACTGTTGACCTGAAAGATGATTGCTGCTACAGCTGTACTCCCCCTCTCTCTCGCCTGCTCACTCACAGTTAGTTTTCTGTCTGCCTGCCCTGTTCTCACTTTCTGTCTCTGTATCTGCACACTGAATCTTCATTTAGCTTGTGTTACATTTCATCCTCACACTTATACTCCTCATTACCTATTGCGCCATTGAATTTCCTTTAAAGAGAAATGTGATGTTTTCTCTCTATCTAAATGTATATTCTTCTCCTTTGTGAACATGAATCCTGCCTTGACAAACCAATAACGTACTGAACTGTCTGCAAAACTACAATTCCAGTTAAATGTAAAATATTGACATCACACCAGACGGGTCCAAATGACTGTGCATTAAAACTCATATCAGGTGTTACGTTAACTTTGCAAATACCGGAGAAATGCACACTCTGCTATGCATATGAGCAACACAAAAAGTGTGTGTGTATATGTGTGTGTGTGTGTGTGTGTGTGTGTGTGTGTGTGTGTGTGTGTGTGTGTTTGTGTGTGTGTGTGTGTGTGTGTGTTTGTGTGTGTGTGTGTGTGTGTGTGTGTGTGTGTGTGTGTGTGTGTGTTTGTGTGTGTTTGTGTGTGTACAATAACAGTTACAGAGGACCAAGGTCACTATGCTAATTAGAGAGATGGTACCACTGGCAGTGACACTTCACACCTCCCTCCCATCCTCTCTCCCTTTCTTCCTCTCCCCTCCACGTTGTCCTTGGCACCTCCCGACATTCTTTCTCCTTCTCTGTCTTTCTTTTTTTATACCTCCTCTTATTCCCTCTTTCTTTGGCCTAGTTTGTCCTCTTCATCTACCCTCCTCCCCTTTCACCAACCTTCTCACCCTTTCTCCTCTTTTTTCTTGTCCCACTCCCTCCTCCCTTGTTTGTCTGCAGCAGGTGCTGCATTGCCTCCTCCAGAGTCATTAGTTACAGGGTTGAGTGAGGACAGATAGTGAAGGATAGAGAGAGAAAGAGGGGGGGGAGTGTGTGGGTTGTTAGAGGAAGGTTTGATGAAAGAGAGGACGCACGCAAACATAAAGTAAACTTTGTTGCATGTCATTTATCAACCCTGATTAAACCCTTCGGTCAGTCAGTTGTGTGCTTTCCTTCTTCCTCGCGTGTGTGAGTGATAAAAGCCAGATGCCTGATGTTTTCTTGGAATGGTTTACTGATGTATCCAGTGTGTGTGTGCTTGCTTGCATCAGCCTGTATATGCCTATATTTTGTGTGCGTGTGTGTGTGACAGCTGCGGGTTAGTGATGGGAAGAGGACGACAACAGAGCCGATTGACACATAAAAAGATGAGAGGAGACAAAAACACACAGACAGGAAGACGTTTGCATCTCTCTCTTTCTCACCCTGCTTTCTGCTTGTCTATCACTCTCCCATCTCTTTCTTTCTTCAAAATGTGTGCCTTCTTTTTTCACCTTGGGTTTTCCTTCCTCCCATCTTTCACCTCTACTTGTTCAAATGTGTGTTGTTTCTTTTTTCTTATGTTTTTTAAGTTTTACATTTCTTTGCACTTTTCATTTAGCTATTTCCCCTTGTCCAGCCTTTCTAAGCCAGATATAATACATTATCCTTTTAGAAGCCAGTGCATATAATGTGGATTGTGGTGGCGTTCTGCTTTCTAAAGCAAGTCTGTGACAGAGAAGTATTATTTGTAATGGTAAGACCTACGGTTATTGTGCTGCTGTGATGTTTCTTTTGCTTTACGGTGTGATGTGAATTTAAAACCTTTAATATTACCTACTGAAACATATGAATTACTAGGATACACAAGCATGGTGTTATGCAGTGATAGAAAAGAAGTATTGCATGGATTTAACCCTGCAAGCTTGTCAAAATATTAAATGCCAAAACACTTTTTGAGTATGAAGTTATACAGTTTAATGATACTGCAGCTCTGGTCATTATTTGTTTTTAGATTTTCAGAAAGAGTTGCAATCAGTTATTGGAAATGTTTGTTGAAACAGCCAACAGTGCTTGGACATGTGGTATCAACTTCTGTGGTGTGCTTCTTACTGGAGAATGACATACTGTAGTCATAGTGAACAAGTGTTGATGTATTGGGAATTTTAGACAGACTTTCTATGTTTACAATAATCTTTTCTTATGCAGGACATAAATCCCTCTTCATACACTATCAGAGAAGACTGTCTCAGAAAGTGTATTCAAATTAAAGCATATTTCATACAATGTACAAAAATGTGTGTTATGCTACTATCCGGCCTTAGTCCATAAGTTTTCTTTTATTTTTTTACAACATTGATAATCTAGGATGCATGTTTCTTTTAAATGTTTAAAAAGTGTATCCCCTTTTGTGCTCCATCCTTGTGTCTTGTTCAAAGCAGAGTTTACATTGTAAAAAAAGATAATGAATCATGTTGGGTTTGGAGTAGAGGACACCAGAGATGCCAAGGATGTGTGTGTGTGTGTGTGTGTGTGTGTGTGTGTGTGTGTGTGTGTGTGTGTGTGTGTGTGTGTGTGTGTGTGTGTGTGTGTGTGTGTGTGTGTGTGTGTGTGTGTGCCTGAAAGTGTATTCACAGCCCCTCCAAAGTAAAGGCTCAGTGTATGTGTGTGCATTGGCTGTACCCCTCTGTGTGTTTTTGTGAGGGCCAGACCACCTCTGGTCCAACAAAAGCAGAAGGAGGACAATGAGGGGAAGGACGAAAGAAAAAGCAGGGAGAAGAGAGCAGAGGGAAGGAGCCTAGTGAGTGAAACCCAATCGAATTAAATGTAATCTGGCCTGAATGTGCGCAACCATCAGCTGCTCTCAAATCTTATTAACCCTGCATTACCAGCCCTTGATTGTGTGTGTGTGTCTGCGAGTGCATGTGTCTTTTGATGTTAGTGTGTCTGGAGGAGGGAGAGAGATGGAGGAGTTAAGTGGATGAGTGAGAATAGAAAAGGAATAGATGGGAGGAAGAGAGAGTGAGAGGTAGAAAGATGGAGAAGAAAATGAAGATGAATATGGGTGTTTAGGTGATTAATGTGCCTCCCTGGCATTGCTAATGAAAAAAAATATATTTCTCATAATTACAGTAATCACGATAATTTCTGGTGACACTTCTGTATTTGGCTGAATTAACTGCCATTGTATACCATCAAAACGAATTGCGAGTGGACTCAAATCAGGCTGCAGCCGCAATTTTAAATTGTAGTAATTAGCTAATATACTTAATAGGGGCTGACAAACAGTGTAAATAAAGAGTACAGACTCAAGAACATTTAGTCTAGAGTTTCTGGCGACCAGTGAGCGTTTTAACAAACAGAGTTTATATTCTAAAACAATCCGTCTGATTCAATTTCTGCTTAGTAAAACTATAACTGTGCATTGCAAGAGGTGACACAACCTAGCTTGAGTAATATAAGGCATTTGATAGGGCAAGTGATTTTTAGACTGCTTTCATTAGGTATTACCGCCAAAAGTTATCAGCTAAGATTTGTAACTTTCTCTACATCCAAAAAAGCCTGCTTGGACTCCTCAACAATTGCAGCCTGAGGCAAGTAATATGTGTAGAGTTAAGCACCATTAAGCCATTCAGAATTGTAATCATTTTGTATCATACTAAAGTTTCTCTCTCCCTCCCATACAGTCTATTTTCTTTTTTGCCGTCATTGTTGTCTGAAAGAATATGTTGTGTTATCCCGCCTGGAGTGGCAAAGCTGAAGTGATATTCAGCCAAAAGCTGTCTCATAAATACTTTATGCAGTGTGTTCATTAAATATGATAATTTTAGTATTTTAAGCAGGTGTCGTGCCTCTGAGGTGTAGTCTGCCAATGAAAAAAGAGTTTGGCAAACTAAAGACAGTCACACTGACAGATACTGTTCAGGAGATCATCATGCGGGTGAATTGTGATTCATGTAATCCTTTTTTTAAGCTTTCTGTAGCTTGACAGCATCTTTTGTTCTTGCGGTGTTGAATTTTTCGTGGGATGACTTTGCAATCAGTGTCCGACTGAAACATCTTCTTTAAGTGGATTAAGTTTGATTTTCCTTTTCTGTTTTAATCGTTAAAAATGTTAGAATGAATCACATCCTGTGTACCAAAGCATATTTCTGTAGCAATATGCTGTTCTTTCAACTTCATATATTGTGACTATAATTAGTTAAATTAGTTGAGGTTTTTAATAATGTACCAAAATAATATGCCTCAAATTTTGCAGTTCCCTGCATCATACTAGAACGTTAGAACGTAAGTTGTTATGGCTGCACTTGTGTCCCATGAGCTCCAGAACTGGATTTTTTGAGAGAGACAAACTTAATGTTTTAAACTTCAATGGATTTTTCTTATTAAAGGGTCCCAACCCACAGAATAAATATTACATGACATGAGGCCATGGACAAATTAAACAAGCAAATACTTCACAGTCAACACAGTTAAATATTATGTGTTTGTACAGTGACACAGACTTGTTTTTTCAGCTTTAATTAAATCAAATCAAATACATCTAAAAGGTGGCCATGTAATTAATCACGTCTGAATGGATCTGCTTTCAGAAACAACTTAGACTGTGGTATGTCTTTAAACTTGTCTCGACACATGCGGACATACACGCTGATGTGATGGATTCCAAAATAAATGTGGTATCTTGGGAAGTGAACAAGATACAAGGTGCGTTGTGTCATATTTCAACAATACGAAAACAATAGGCTAAGAGATAACATTACAAAAAAATAGCCTGGTCTCTCAAAATTTAGACAGTACAATATTTCATGGGAAACATATTCTTAGACTTTTAACAGAGACGTTCTTATTAAAGTCTGTACAAACTAAAGTATGGGGTGAAAGTGTGTGTGAGGTAATCACGGGACTTTAACCTAAGAGACGATGTTGGATGCCCCATGGGGGACAAAAAGTCAAGTTGTTATGTTTGAATTCAGAACAATATGTTAAAACTATAATCCTAATCTGGGACAAAATACTTTACCCTCAAAACATAATTGAGATGAAACCTTTAATGGGAACATGTTTGGAAAGGGTCTCTAAAAAGCTGTTATTTATGTATTTATACATTTTCAGCTTATATGGGGCCTCATTTCTCAAAGTTAGATGTTTTCCTGCCTGCGATTGCCCCATTCAGGATTGAAACCTTCAGATTCAGTATCTCCCAGGCATCACCCTAGAGAGGATGGAAAACAGAGAGGAATGAGGGAAATATTGCAATGAAAAGAGTAGGCAGCTGGAGAGTGGGGGTGGTGCTTGGTTTGATGGAGCTGGGCTGAGAACAGCTCTATAAGGACGGAGATAACTGGAAAACACTATAAAACGCCTCTCCTCACATTCTTTCCCTCTGTGGAATAAGCCTTTGAGTGGGTTGCTGGAGCGAGGGAGGGTGCATACAGAGATTGATGGAGGGCGGGTGTGGGAAGCCCGAACTGTAGTGAAGGAGGGGTGGAGAGAGATGGAGTGAATATGGAGTGGGCAGCTTGAACTCTAAGAGGAAATACTGCAGAGTGATCAAGGAGAAAGAGGAAGTACAGGAAGGAAATGAAGGGCCAGAAGAAAAGGAGGAAGGTTTGAGAAATACATTTGTGTGGGCTACATATGAATGAAGTATATTCATGGAACAGGCTGACTCAAATGTCCCTATTTTATGGGGACACCATTAAGACTATTTTCTGATTGGCTGCCTGCTCCTCACATCTCTCATTGTTATTGGTGGCCAGGCATGTTTGTTGTTTATCATTGGGCAGACAGCGGAGTCGGCTAGATTCACAATCCGATGGCATAATTCAGCCATCGATCAAACTTTGTGGACAGCAGTAGCCAAACTGCTCCTCCAGACAGCGAGGGAGAGAGAGAGCTTTCAGAGTAGAATATCACAAATCAAATGCTGTAACCTTTTAGTACGTCTGAGTCTGCACATGCCCACTGAAAACCAATGAGGCTTTTTCTCTTGCTATGCCTATCAGCCTGTCTACTCAACCTCTTCACTTGTCTTTCGTTTTTGTTTATTCTCTTCTGTCTTTCATTTTCTTTCAATCACACATCTACGTTGCATTCAAAAGTTTCTTCATTGAGTTCCTCAGGGTCAGTTTTCTTTTGTCGATCTAAACAGGGACGCTCTCGGAATCATGATGATGGTTGTTGAGTGAGACACCTGCAATGCCTGCTGGTCCTTTTGAAATGTACTCTGATGAAATACTTGCATGCGTGTGTATGTCTCTGCAGCACATGTGTGAGCGGTTTTGTAGGTTAAACTTAAAATAAAACCGAGGCTTTCTATTTCAGCGGTAAGGATCTGTTGTTCCTGGGTGATATAGGTCAAAATAACTTACACTACTAATAATAAAAGCACATGCACCCTTTTCAGAAAAAAAACAAAAAGGTTTTTTCGGCCCTAGATTAAACAAAGATTGTATTGTACCGAAAAACTGAAACTATCCTCACTCTTTGATATTTATATACCTAAAGCTAGAAGTGGGAAAATGATGTGTTGTGATTAAGATAAATTGATCCTTTAACCTGATGGATTGGAGTTTCTATTGTACAATCTTGCTTCTGTAGAAAGTAATAGCTGTGTCAAACCATACATTTTAAAAGCTATAAATCAGCATTAAAATTGCTAAATTATGATTGATCATTTTTGAATCTGTTTCACTTCCCTTATTCCACAAAGAATTGGAGAAATAGCAACTGTCCAAACTAATAAATCCATAATAAATTATTTAAATGAATTAACAAATTGCACTGCAGAAAAATTGTGCTTGATCACTGAGTGATTGCACTGAACCCTTACAGTAAATGCACCATGTCAATCTCAAATTCTTCGGTGCTTTCCAGGCTACATGCAGATGCAAAATAAATACTGTTCTTTTTTGGGATTTTTTTTATTGCATCCCAACTAAACTAAATGATTATTTATATGGGATTACTGTTTTTTTCACTAATGCAATTTCAAAAAGCATAAACCATGATCATAGACAAGCTAAGGTATCTATATATTTATTTGACTGTGGATATTTAAGATAGATTACTGTATAATCAGTTTTGTAAAACACCAGGTTGAGTTAATTAAGCAACAGACACTGGTTCGAAAGTCAGGGTCTTGAATATTTGTTGTCTTGATACTGATGCTAAGGCTGTAAATTGTTATTAATTATGTTCCTTTTAGCTTCTTGCTGCAGCCTAAAATGAGAACAATAGACTATGTTAAAGGCTTAAATGATCCAAGTGGAAGCCACTGGTAGTCCTTTTTCAGGAACATCCACATCCTGGCTAGGACAAATTGGACATTAGCAGCCATGGTCCAGCAAGTGGATGAAAATTCCTCGCTGCTGCCATGAATGGTAAATGTAGAGGTGCTTGGATGATGCATGCTATTATACTAAATCATATGCTGCTCATATTCTCTTTGTGTGTGAGAGAAGCTATGAGCAGACATGCTGGTGATAAGGTCATTTTTAATTGGTTGACTAGTTAGTGATGGGTGCTTGGTTATCTTATATAAATAAAATGTAGGGTTATGACGCTGCTGGGAGCCCGAACACAGCACAGTCCGGTTTGTGGTGGGTGCTCACATGATGGAGCTTTCACAAGCCTCTTTCTCGGGAGGCGGTAAAGCTGCTCAATTTGGCCTGGAAGGGTTTAAGAACCCTTGTTGGAGCCTAATGGCTTTATAAGAGGGGAGGATGTGGATTTTACAGGTAAAATGAAGAGATGAATGTGAGTGTGCTGTCATGATGTGTCCTTGGTGGAAGATATGATGGTAATTAGGCTGCTGTTTTCTCAATGGTGTTCCTGCAATGAGCCTACTTAACCTCTTAGCAGTGTGTGTGTGTGTGTCTGTGTGTGTGTGTGTGTGGGGGGGGGGGTGGGGGGTCTGTTTGAGCACACAAGTAGTTAGATGTGGAAGCCTGTGCATGTATCTTTGCCTGACTGTGTGTGTGTGTGTGTGTGTGTGTGTGTGTGTGTGTGTGTGTGTGTGTGTGTGTGTGTGTGTGTGTGTGTGTGTGTGTGCATGTGTGTGTGTGTGTGTGTGTGTGTGTATGTGTGTGTGTGAGTGTGTGTGTGTGTGTGCCCTTTAGTATGTGCTGACTCAGGCTGGTTTTCCCTTTCTAAAAGTAAATAACCTTGGTCTGCCAAGCTGTCAGCTGGCCCCACTGTGCCCTCGTCCCAACATCTAAAGATGCAGAGAAAATCTTTGCTCTCACATCTTAGCAGCCCAGTAACACACACAACATACACACACGCGCCTTCAGAGAGATTGTGTTTACTGCTAAGAACGTGTATCTTCAAAAAAACACCTTCTGATGAAAACCTGGTACAGTTTACATGCTTTTATTTTCCGCCAGCATAGTAATTTAACTCCCTTACATTTCGCTACATGATGCTTTGAATGCATCGTCTGAAGCACAGATGCTATTCTTCAACCAGAGGGCTAGGGTTCAAACTCACACACTTGAGAAAGAGAAGCCTTGGCCACATTCAGCAGTTTACAAACATAACAAACACCGAATGGAAAAGCGACATCTCAATGAGAGAGCCCACATTTTAATTTTAATCCAGTGCCAACGGTTTCAAAGAAAGTAAGTTGATCCAAAGTAAGTCTATCCATCACTTTTTCCTCACTTGTTTTGCTCTTCTCTCAAACACACCTTTATCTCTCTGTCTCCCAAGCCATTCCCCTGGAGGTTAATCCCTCTGGTTTCAAATAGAGATAACCATGGCAACAGGCCACGGCTTTGGAGCCTCGGGTCTGCGGGACAAAGGCATTGATCGGGATGAAATACTGTCAGGTGTAAGCCACATAACACACAACATGCACACGTGTTCACACTCTAGCGTGGAGCCAGAGAATCCACAAACCCTGCCTTCGCTGCTCAATCCCTCATATACACTGTGTGAAAATCAGCCAAGTATACTGTACATGTAGCTGCTTGTTAGTAAATCGATACATTGCAAAGTCCTACAAATCCCTGGAACAGGATGTGTACAGAATGATGAAAAAAGACACAGGGAGCACTTGGACAATTATGTTAAAGGTAAATAACACTTTAGTAGCAATTTAGAATGACTTTATGAAAAAATGGAGAAGCATTTAGAGTCTTGTTTTTCCTACATTAGGAAAATGTGCACAGGGGAATAACATACTGCTTTTATTTTTGCTTGCCCTCAGGTCACACTTGATATTTTACAACACACAAATGAATTCACACATACTCACCCATACACATACTTGACCTTGATGGCTGGATTGCAACATGACAGATGTAGTGAGAACAGCAAAATTGATGAAAAGGGTATTTTATGGAAGTGTAAGCCAGTATTCCTCTCCTCCAGGACTTTATAGCCAAGGCCAGCAGAAGGTGTGGGTGGGAATGGACAGCTTAACTCCCCATAATACAGCAAGTCAACCAGCTTGTGTAACTTTTTATGAGTGCTGCAAGTGTTATTTGCCCTTGGTTGATATGACAGTCTCATTTTTAGACTTTTAGTGCCGTGCAATTAAGGGGAAAATAAGGTTAAAGCAATGGCCTAAAGCACCTAATTTGCACTCTAGTCATGACTGAGTGTATCCTTGCTTTAGACATAAATGTTTTCGACAAACATTCACATTTGGAATGAATCGTGATGTTTCTGCAGTTACCATCAACACTTGGATAACATTTCTCCATCATGTACTTTTCCTTCAAATTTGTAGAACAACGTTTTTCTTAACTCATGGCAACATGAAGCTTGAATCATGAAGCAATGGGAACACCAACTTTGCTCAGAATCATCTTTCTTTCCTCTGAGCCAATATGAAGCTTGTGTCTGAGCCAGCGCTTTAAGGTTTAATCATTGTAGTGCCTAGAGGACAAACTCACTTTTTTTAATTTTGCAGTTTCCCTTTAATTTGTTTTCTCTCTGGCTGTGGCTCTTAACCTCATTTCCCAATAATTTGTCTGAGGACAAGCCACATGCCATTAGCAGGAGAAAAAAAAGAAGCCAGAAACAGAAAGGAAAAAAAACACTGCATTCAATAAGTCTGTCTAAAAAAAACTTTCTTTATTAATTTTCTCTTTCCTTATCCAAGAAAGTGCTTCCTCAATGATAATCCAGCAATCCAGCAGACCTTCTGGTTTATTGCATTTTTCTAATGAAATGCTCTGATACAGACAGGCAATCAAGGAGCAATTCAGTGAAAGGAGAAGAGAGGAAGGGAAAATGGAGGAGGTTGTAAGTAAGTCATTTTGGGAGCACAGCTAGCTTTAATCTGTTAGAGTAGGTAGTGCAGGGTCACAGCAAAGGCTGCAGACCTTGCAACTAGGATTGCAGGGTTTGAGTTTCGCTCTTGACTAAGTTCCCATCTTCTCTCAACCAGACATTTCTTGTCACTCTTTACAAGACAGTAGACACTGTCCATAAACGCAGAAATATCACTGCTGTTCAAAATTGTTACTTGAGCAAGAAGCTAAAGACTTAAAACTAAACCAACGGCTATCCAACACAGACTTAAATGAATGATTACATCTGCATTTGACGTCATCAACTCGGTTAACAAAAAATAACCAAATAATACAAACTTCAGTAGGCAGTATTTCTGTTCAAACTTCCATTGACTATTTTATTAATAGTTTGAAATAAATGTATGCCATTAGTAATACATTTTTGCTACTTTGCTTATTGCCATTATAGAGGCATCTTCCTAATCTGACTATCTACATGTGGTGCTCCCCTGGGATCAGTTTTGGGTCTTCTTTTATTGTCTATTTGCTGCCAATGGGTCTCATAAAAGACACAGGTTTGATTTTGTATTTTTATACTGTTAATATACTTTATATTGCCCTAAAACCTTGTCAATCACTCAATGATAGACTTTGGAAATGCAGTATGAAATATTAGTATCTTTTAAAAGTTTTCAGAAGTCACCAGGCTTTTATCTGCAACTACTGCAAACGTAATTTCAACTATGAACTAATTCCAAGAGCCTAGTAAACTTAATCAATAAGTGTTCAAATTGTTTCGGTTGACATTTAGGACATTACATTATCAAGAAGCTGCAATATGTTAGCTGCAGCAAATCCTTAGATTCTACAGCAAAAGCGTCATTGGAGACCGAACGATCCTATAACTCTATTTTTAAATAAACTACTTTTTTTAGCCAAATCTCTATTTACTTTAGAAAACAATATTGGCTTTAACTTAAGAATATTCCAACATTATGCAGTACACCACAACTGTTTGCTGCTGTTAAATTTGAAGGAATAATCTTTCTGTTTGGTTTATCAGTCCCTTCTCTTCTTCACGTCCTTATCTATTTAATTTCCACTAATTCACACTTCTCTTCCCCCTTCCTTGCTCCTTTCTTGATCATCTTAACCCAGTGAGACACCTCTGTTTATCCCTGTGTTTATATATATATATATATATTTTTTTTATTTGTATGGATGCTGCCATCGTTAACTCTCTCTAATAAAAGCGTAAACAGGGTGTATACCTGCAGAATCAGACAACTCCCCTCCTTAATTCAAAGCTCCATTAATCATTTAGAGCAAGGATTTCCCTGAAGCCTGCTCACTTTTCAGGTAGCAGACACAACAACATCAGGTTGACAAGGCCCTAAATAACACGCAGACACATTATCAGACATTGTTTCTAAATCTCACTTTTCATTAACATTCAACTCTAGTCAACGCTTTTTTTTCTGTTGTTCCTTATTATGCACAGATTGGATCTGCGGAATGGGATTTACTTTTATTATCTCGAGACACAGAGCGTCTGTGTTTTTGTTGAGTGTGTTTTAGTCTGTAACCCATCTGGACTCTAAAATGTACAAGTTCATATGGAACTTTGTAAGACTTTAAGTAGGCTTGGCACGTGGATCTTTCATAGCTTTAAAATGAGATATGTTTAAAATAATCTCTATATGTAAATAATTTAGAATTTCAGCTCAAGGTTATTTCACTTTTGCTTCGAGTGATTCTTTAAAAATCCATCAACCTGACCTTTTCAGGGCCACCACTTAAGCATGACAGTATTTTTAAAATAAGGGTAAATAACTAGAATAATTTAGTTAACTGAGAAACAAAGTATGCATGTCAATTCAGCTAAAAAGATTCTCTAGCATGCTGTATGCTGTTCACTAAGGGAATTCTTGACATGGAGATGGAATGGACATTTTTCCTGAGTTTTTATTGACGTTCGAGAAATACATGCAATCATGTACACACATACGTACTTCTGTCAGCCAACTCACACCGCAAGGAAGTGCATGCTGACCACAAGCACACACTCACACTTTTTTGAGTGGCAAGTGCATGAGAAACAAATACTTGAATATTGAAAGTGTGTGTGTGTGTGTGTGTGTGTGTGTGTGTGTGTGTGTGTGTGTGTGTGTGTGTGTGTGTGTGTGTGTGTGTGTGTGTGTGTGTGTGTGTGTGTGTGTGTGTGTGTGTGTGTGTGTGTTTGCGTAGGCCTGTCTCCCGGATCATTCATCTGCATTCCAGGGAATTAGACTGGCCAACAGCTGAGTGCTATTAGCCTTGATTACAGCATTCAGTTCTACGGACAGGAAAGAAAGAGACCTAGAGAACACTGTACACATTGAGTAATTTTAAAGCATTAAGAAGTTTTTGGGTAGGCATCTGTGTGTGTAACACTTACATAATGGTATGTTGTGTTATAGCAGTGCCTTGAGTCTGGAAGTCTAATTTAAGGACGCATGTGTTTTGTATTTCAAAGCATATCTGTATATGTTTTTTCTCAATTGGCTTCCCAGAGTGGACTCAGAGACTTTTTTAGTCAGCCCAAATTGTAACGTCAAATCCCAAATGCATGATGTGCAAGAACACATTATAGTTTTCCAATGAGTCTAAATGCCATATTTGGGGTTTCTGGCTGAAAAAAGTATATGACTGAGCCATGAAGAGTAACTACAACCACAATCACCACAGGAAATGACCCCACATCTACTCTGGCAGGAATCAGGCCCACACTCACATGTTGTGTTTGTGTGGTCGGTTTGAAGAATAAACAGCTACATCAAAAAACATCACAGATGCAACATTACAATCACGGCAGAAAGTTGTTTAGTCTATCCAGGCAACTATCCATCTAGAATATTTTCCCTTAAATCCCATTCAAGTGAAATTGACATTTTGATCTGCATCAGCCCAGGAAATATGTGTTTAATCTTCTCAGCTGCCCTTCCATGTGCCCAAATCCAGCCCCCCCCCCAGCTTTCCCTCTCTCTTCTATCTGTGTCTGGCCCTCTCTGATGGTAGTGTCTCAGGTTTGGGTGATTGATTTTAGCTCTGGACGGCTGGCTGACAAGCAGCCTGAACACTGGTGTGCAGCAGGGACTGCACTCTGCTCTGACTTTGTGATGAATAACTGCCCTTTTAATACTCACGGTACAGACAGTGTGAGTGGAAAAAAGAGAAAGATGGTATGAGAAGGGACGGATCCATGTTAACATTCCAACGGAAAAGAGAGGACTGTGTGGAGGGCAATGCAAAATAAAAAAATGTATTAATATATATACAGTATATATATCAAGGGTTGAAGCGAAGAAGAAGCAAACCAGTAACCAGTAAAAATAAATAGGTGGATTGAATTTTAACTGCACGTGTGATTAGAATATGAGCAGTGTGTGTAGTCACCGTTTTCTATAAAGGCCTCTGTCATTGCTTTAAGCGAGTCATGCAGAGTGTGAAGACGCATGAAGTGTTGGAAGCCAGAGGGAAAAAAAACTTTCTGCCCGTCATGAAATTGAATTAAACATGGAAACATAGTCTCTCACTTAGTCAAGTGTGATGCCATTTCTTTGAATAGCCAGGCTTTCTTTGCCACTTCACAGCCAACAGAGGCTCAGAGTGGGAAACAGCTTTTCTGCATCTGAATATTTTCATAACTATGCTATCTTTTGAAAACCTTCTAAACCCTTTATTGATAATGCTTGAGCATTATATCTTTCATTTAGAAAACTTCTAAAGTCAATTACTTTAAGAAGTACTTAAACACAGCAGAACTTTGTGTATAATTGTAACATTTATGGATCAATCAGTTTTGTTTTTTACTGAGAATTGGTTATCTCTCCAGATTTAAAAAAGCATACAATACATCCACATGCTCTGGGATCTTTTAACTTGCAAACTCACATATATAAATAAACAAGAAGGCATCTGATAATTTAAGAATATATCATAACAAGGATGTAAAAGTTAAAATACCTTTTATTGGAGCAGCTTAATTATTACAAAATCAACATGTGGGGAATCACATCCACGTTATGGATAATAACGTGAAAATTAAAGTAATGAAATAAGATGTGGTGATTACACAGAAAGAAAAATATCATATAAGGAAATAGGTGAACATGGCTGTCAATATGTTTTTATTTTTGCTGTTAAAGAAAATGGGGAAGCACATGCAACATGCACATCATCATTGAGTCCAGGATCCAATAAACTTACCTTTGGTTAAATCTCTAATCTGTTTCCTGTTTATGTCCTCAATGAATATGAATCATTAGTGTTTGTAAGGGTCTAGCCATGGGCTATTCGTGTGATTTTAATGGAATATCTATGCCCTGTAAGACAATCCCTCAGGCGTATTTTAGTGTGGTTTATGTAATAAAAAACAATCCACACATGGCCAAGTCTGATGCTATAAAGGAGTGTCACCTGTCCTTATCTTAGGGTTGCGTCAAAAAGAAACTGAGGGAAAACTTAACTCAACAAAGTATTACTTTCAATAATGACACACTTACCTTTAACACTCAGTTTGATTTGTTCAGCATGTGTTCTATATGAGGATGCAACAAATGGACAAAAATAATGTGCAGGCTTATGTCTGATGTCTAGTTTATTTTCAAATCATGCTCAAGTGACTGTCAAATGAACTTACCTTGCACGTTGTGGTGGCTGAAACATGCAGCAGTGTTTCATAAAATATCTTCATGTTCATGTTCAGGCAGTCAACTCGAGCACCAATGATACATTCGCACATAACGCCGCTCATCACTCTTGCAACCAACCAAACATAGTCTCCTAATCTGGTGCTCTATTTAATCTGTTGGATCTGCCTACCTCTGCCTAGTTTCCACGCTGATAATGCGTTCACCTCGCTGCTGCTGCTGCGTTCACGTTGGCGATGCTCGCCTGCCCCACCACCACCCCAGCTTCCTCCCCAGCTTCCACCTGTAGGCTCGGGGAATAGTTATCTAATCATCACTCAATGTTCTATGTTAATATGTGGAGTGATGAGGCCCGAGCCTAGACGCCAAACTCAAACTATGTACTGCTTCTATTAAACATATTAATGAAACACGTGAGTTGTCTGACTGAAATATAGATATTTCATTTTTTTCTAACTCACTCACACTAGAAACAAACAGACAGAAGTTACAAGTGATCACAAACTTAAAAGAAGAATAATTTACGATGCAGTGGGTGTGTGACAACCTGCATAACTGAAAGGAAATACATCAAATAACCCTTCTTATTACACGGGGCAAACACATACACATTAGAAGCAGCGGCAGACAGTAATACAGAATGAACTGACCAGAGACTCCATGATGAGGTAATCAGCATCCAGTGTTGATTTCTCTGAGCCTCCAGTCATCATAAAGATGGAGAAAAGTGTATATCTCTATGGCTAATGAAACCCCGGGGATTTCAGGGTTTAGGGTTCATAAAGTATTTATGGTATGTTCATTAAGTATTGATTAAGCCGTTAGAGAGCATTTAGACACCCAGACAATCATTATGAAAGATTAGATCTTGGCGTGAGGAAGAGGAAGATGGAGGAAGGCAGAAATGCAGAGAGAGAATGAAGTTGTTGTGAGGGATGAAGGGAAATGAAGGAGACTGAAGATGAAGAGGGAAAAGAGCGCAGGAAGGGGAAATTCTGCTCTTTAAATATTAATTAGGAATTCAGATCGCATTTTAGACAGAAAGTAAGAGGAGATTAGGGTTTAATCTGAAGAAAAGGAGTGGCAAATAGCATGTAGGAAATAGAAGTAATGAAAGCATGGAGGAGGAGCATGAGAAAGGGGAAAGTTAGGGATAAAGAGGAGGTGGGCTGAAGGAGGAAGAATAGATGGATTAAAAAAGGAAATGAGCAGGATTAGGTGTAAAACAAGCTTGAGAGGTAAGAGGAAGCTGTCTACACATAATGAATTGAAAGTCTCATTTCCCTAAAAACATCCTGCCTCTTTACAAGTGCTCTGCCTGTTGTTTTTAAAGAATTTCTCCCCTTAGTCTTCACTTAACTCTTTCTCTTTTTTCTACAATTCCTGCTCATTCCCGTTCAGGGTTGTTCGAGGCTGTGATCGCCATCTCTGATGTGAAGTGTTGCTATATTTGAAATGCAGAGCGGGATTGCAAAGATATGTGACATTCAAGTGGCGTCTCACCTCATATCCATCCATAGCATACAGACCCAGCAGGTGTTTTTCACAGGTATTTAACCGTTGCTTTGCCCTCTCTTTACCCTCTAGCTATTCAGCAGGTGTCGTTGCTTTTCAGGGTAACCAGGAAGTGGCATGATAAAAGGTGCAGACCTGCTATAATGATGCAGCAATGAGGTTTAATGGGGCTGAAAACACAGGCTGACTGGCTGGCTGGCAGGCAGGCAACACAGCCAGGGAGAGGCACAGTTGGTGTAAAGCTGTTTCCAGCTTGTGACAGATGTTACGGAGAGAGAGGGAGAGAGACAAAGACACAGAGGGACAAATAGACAGAGAAAGAGAGAGAGAGAGAGTGACTCGTTTGCAACATGCAGAGTAAGAGATCACCGAAAAGCAACTTTGTGCAAATAGCAACTTTGAGCAAAGTCAAGCAGAGTTCATTCACATGTAGGTGCTCTAAAGCACTTTAGCTCGTATCCCAGAAGTACTTGGGCAAATACACGATTTTGCAGCCAACTGTGTCTGGAGATGGTATAGTAGAGTGTAATGTGATTTCAATAACCCACCCCTGTTGATTTTGTACCCATCACACTCTTGATTTCCCTGGTTTGAGACAATATAAATGAAAAAAACGAAGGATTTTCAGACTAGCTGAGACATGCTAGAATCAACAACCGGAGGAGTGGAGGAGAGGTTGTGGCATCCCTCTTGTTCACATCAAATCTGAATTAATTTCTTTTGTTACAGTAACTGCACGGAAAATGTGGTATGGGAATGTGGCTGACCCACTTTTTTGTAAATTGGGAAAACCACATTGAGATTTTGTTTAATAAATATTTTCTTTGGATGAAATTAAATTGCAACCACATTGACCGCAGGGATAGGAAATCTTCTGTCTTACAATTTAATCTTTTAGTATTATGGCTTTCAAACATGGAGAACAGGATTCTGTCAGTGGTGCCTCCATAGAAGGCTGTAGGACAAATCTGCAGAGCAACTGTAGACTGACAAATTTGATTCCTTTCTAGATGAGTAATTGTTACTAGTGACAAAGTCCACAGCCTAAAAGTTTAAACTACAGCGCAGCATAGGCTCAGGTGGGCTTTGGAGCTAATTTGTTTGAATGACAGAGACTCAGAGACCTATGTATAACTTTGTATAAGTGTGACATGGCGATGGATGTGTTTCAGTTTCTCCAGTCGGTTCTCTGCTGGGTTCTTGTAACTTGGATGTGCAATGGTACCTTTATGAGCTTTAGACAATAATTCACTGCTGAATTTTTTCAAGGGTATTCACATTTTGTAAAGTTCCTCTTTTTATTTAAAGGTTTCTCACAACAACTGGGTGTTTATAATTTCCTATTTGTCATCATAGTCCTTATTAACCATTATTTTTTCTGAATCTTACCACTGTGCTGAAGTTTGTCACTGGATATAAACCATGGTCCTCCATGAGACGATTTGCCCCAGCCAAAAAGTATCTTGATTCCATAAATAGAAAGCTCACAGTATAGTCATGTATGTCTGAATTTGTTGATGATAATGAAAGGGTCACATGCCATGCTTTTAACCATTTTATAGGTAATGTTTGCAAAACAAAACGCTCACTTTCACCATGTCTGTACGAAAAGTTTGAAGTTTTTAGCATTAGAGCGTACACATTTCTGATCGGAATTAGGGGATCCCTTCTTGATGTTTCCCAATATAAGCAAAGGGGGACATAATACTTGTTTCCTTAAAATGTATCAAAACTTTACCTGAAACCTAAGTGAGGCAATAAGAAGTATTTTTCTAATTTTTAAAATAGTATGGTCTGTTTAGGAAAACGTTTTTCTTACCCACCTCTGTGGCAAGAAGAAGGCCTCAGTGACGTAAGTCTTGAGGAAGATGACTGAAATAAATGACAGCAACATGATTCAATACTTTGATTTTGCTGCCTGCATAATTTAACGCACCCACAAGCATGTACGCAAATGTAAAATATTACATTG
Source organism: Eleginops maclovinus (assembly GCF_036324505.1). Classification (NCBI taxonomy): domain Eukaryota; kingdom Metazoa; phylum Chordata; class Actinopteri; order Perciformes; family Eleginopidae; genus Eleginops; species Eleginops maclovinus. The sequence continues at coordinate 17,096,829 of NC_086351.1, read as the reverse complement.
AAAGTCAGTTGCCCTGTGTGGGAAGAAAAACTGTGGCGCTTTATGTGTTGGACACTCTGCCAAAGGGAATCCCTGCTGACAAAGAGACGTATTAAGATTCAGAAAGAAAGGTAAAATATTCCTTCACTGAATACATAGACCTCCCACTCTTGAAAGCTTTTTTTTGCCAAAACTATTCACACACGCAGTTATATATCACACATATATTGTTTTTTGTCCTAGCACTAAGATTAAACTTAACAGTGGATTAAGTATACAGAAAACCAGACAGAACATACTTTATATATTTATTTAATTTCCATATCAACAGTGGAATCAAATGTACAACCAGTGTACAACCATGCTCTTTATGACTTTGTGTGTGTGTGTGTGTGTGGGGGGGGGGGGGGTGAGTTTTTGACAACGAAGTGAAACGATTATACCTGACAAGATGTGGACCAGGGACAGTTCATTCATAGGAAGAATATTTCAAAATATTCCAAAATGATGGAAAGATTTCTTGAATAATGTATTCACGCGTGTGAGGATAGTTGAGTACGTTACATCTGGGATGTAAGTTTCACATCACAGCTCAAACGTAAGCAAATGTAATTTTGGAGAAAATAGGTCCCCCCCCAAACGTAATTGACAATGATTGTATGGGAACATACATTTTAGAAGACTAGGCTGCTCCCTCACGCCCTTTCCTGCAACCATCGCTCTTTAATTTGCTAGAACTCCAGTTACACGCACATGCACACACAAACGTGCACACACAGCCTTTGGTCTACTGCGGAGGATCATTTCAATGGAGTGCAGCTAAACAGAACCAAAATAATTTAAGTGTACCACTCTAACTAACTGAGAGGCACATTAGAAAGAAGTTCCCTCATTCCCTCTAACAAATTGAATGTGACTCGGTTAACATCTATGAATCCTGAGGGACTTTCCTTATTGCTTCAGGGGTTCTGAGTAGGAAGCTTGTGCGCTGCCTTTTCAATGGAATGTTTATTCCCCTTTTGAGGAGAGTTCAGCACTTAAGTTCAATTCACAGATATTTTTAAGTCATGAATATGGAAATCAATTACTTAAATGGCACTACGTTAGCCTTTAATGCATTTACTGCTACAAAACAAGCTTTTAGTGGAGGGCTAAAGTAAACACTTTTATTTCTCTTACTTCACTTTGAGCATTTTACTTAGCTAAAATGAGATTGCCCTTGTGCTAATCAAAACAGTTGTTTTTTGCTTAGCACAAGTGAAATCTCATTTCTAGATCTATCCAGCCAAAGTGAGGATGAATCCAACAGTACTGTCCATTTCTATTGTACTGTATGTACTGCTGATCTTCAAGAAAACAGTTTTGTGAAGAGTATTATCAATAATAAATATCATAAAAGTTTGTATTCTGAATATGTTCAAGGCTTTAGAGACAAATGTTCCAACATTGTTAAGCCAAGTAATAGCAAGTGTCTTCTGCCCCTGTGTCTCCCAACAGCAACAGGAGCAGGACCCCACCAACCTCTACATCTCCAACCTGCCGCTGTCTATGGATGAGCAGGAGCTGGAGAACATGCTGAAGCCCTTTGGTCATGTCATATCCACACGAATACTGAGGGACGCCAACGGCCTGAGCAGAGGAGTCGGCTTTGCCAGGTATGCATCCAAACTTTCCCCTTATAGATTTTACGAAAAACTTATTATAGATCCAGTTTTAGTTAAATGTAGGCTTTTGCTGGGAGAATTAAATTAACTTATCAGGTACAATATAATATGGAATTGAAGTAACCAAGCTATCACACTTTAGGGAGGTTCTAACTGATTAAAATCCTACAAAGAAGAAGCAACATTATTTCAAGTTAACTCTCTGCCATTTTCTACCCAATTACTTCCATCTGTAACTGCACATTCCAGTAACCTTGGCCCCTTCGCCCTGCTCAGTTTGTGTGTTTTGCGTGTGTGTGTGTGTGTGGTCTTCTCAGTTACACCGTGGAGTGTGCCAGTGATTAGAATGCAGCCGGGGCTCTATTCAGGGTCACTGGCTATGTGTATAGAACCCAAGACCCCCACCGACATGCATGCTCACATACCACATGGACACAGCTCACGTCGCTATTTTTCTCTCCCACACAAACGCACGCATGTATGCACGCACGCACGCACACACACACACACACACACACACACACACACACACACACACACACACACACACACACACACACACACACACACACACACACACACACACTGGCTTTTGCTTGCCAAGCAGGCAATTAGTCATTGAGCTGTGATTGGGTGAGCTGAGCTGAATGGGGGCAGACAAAGAGGACATGACACACAACAGATCAGACTGAATGGAGCTTTTAAACCCGGACAAAGGAGAGGAAACCCCATAGAAAACATTTTGACTGACACTCACGCAGGGCCTACCTAAGGCATTTTTTTTCTCAGGCATGTAGACAAGCAAGCACAAAAGAAAAGCATTTCATGTATTTAAATGACATTTGCATCCACATATATCCACATACAGTACATTCACACTTTTAAAAGCGACACTAGTATAAATTGATAAGCTTATGGTCCTCAAGTAGTGCCTCTCTCTTTTTTCTCTCCCTCTCAGGATGGAGTCGACAGAGAAGTGCGATGTGGTGATACAAAATTTCAACGGAAAATTCTTAAAAACCCCTCCAGGCATGACAGGTAGGTGTCGATCACCGAGACAATTGCATTGCACTGGCAGAGATGTGTTTTTTTCTACAGTGAGAGTTTCTCAATAGGTCAGGCTCATATTGATGCAGCAGCAGTGGCATCACACACTCAATCTTCCTACACACACCAAGGTTGGTTCCCTCAAAGGTCAGAATATTTAAGTGTGTTAGTCTAACTCCTTTGCCACCAACCTTTAAAAGCACCTCCAATGATCTCAGAGGTTTGTAATGGAAGTCATCTTTAAGCGTCTAATTGGTGAGAATCCAGCAGTCTTGTCATGTTTCCCCTGTGCACATCACGGTGTTGTTATTTGCAGGTCATGAAAAGGTGGAAAGCATGCCTAGCTGGGGCTGGATATTGTTTAAAAAATCTATAACGCCAGAACAAATTAAGTGTCTGAGCTTAGGTACAGGAACAAATATCATGCCTATCTTCATCGCCTTAGTTTGAGGAATATAAACACATTTCCCAAGAACAGATACACCCGCAACTGTCACAAATATCACTGCATTTTCATGTTTTATCAGTCACGCACGGGGCATCTCAGCCTTTTGGTGTTACAACATCTGTCTGTGTACAAGCCGTGTCAGTGCGGCTCCCTCGCTCTGTCTCACTCCTCAGATCACCTTTGGTTGATTTAGTAGGAAGATCTGAGTGATTAATTGACTATTGACTGTGCGGCACGCAAATTGAGGCGCACACATGCACAAGGGTAAGAGAGAAGGGGAAGATGGGGTTGTAAGGAGAGATGGATAAAGAGAAAGAAGGTAGGGGTGATGCATGAGGATGAGATTGAGGATGTCATTGGGTGTTGGTGTTAGAGAGCATGACAGAGAGAGGGAAAGTAGGGTGAGTAAACATGGAGAGAGATAACAAAGCAAGGACAAGATGGGAGAAAAGGAAAAGCTGAGGTGGGGAGAAGCAAACTGAAAGTGACACAGAATGAGAGAGAAGAGATGGAGATACAGAACGATCAAATATAGATAGAGAGAGGGGAGCTGCTTCAAGCTGAACGAAATGGAAATCAAGGACAGACAGGGAGCTGTGCCCCGTGCTCTGGCAGTATGATTTGTGAGGGACAGCATGGTGGGCGGCTCAGTTTCTCACCCGGACACACACACTGCTGTGCTACTGTATACTGTGAGGTATAGCTGTGTGATTTTGTAGAAAGTGAGTGATTCATTACATCCTTAGCTGCTGCTTTCTGCTGCCTGCGTGGGTTTCAGTGTTTGTAAGAAACCAAAAATCTAACTGCTCCTGAAAGCAAAAAAAGGACAGTGAGTAGCCATGGTTGTTCTAAGTTGACAACTGATTCCATAAAAAAATCTGATAAAAAAAAGTATTGTGCCATGTTATCTGATCAAAATTCTTTTTTCAGGCTAGCATTTTAATAGGGGTTCTACTTACTGCTGTCAGAGCATGATGTATTTTAAAAGCTGCTGGTGACTGGTGTCTAATGGTAGATGCTTAAATAAAGTATGACTCATATTACACACTGGACACTATCTTTCCAGAAACTAACAACAGATACAAACAATTGACTGAGCATTTAACACCTAAAGCCTGATTTTTTTTCCTCAGAGCTAAAATAGCCAACATCTGATTTACATAAATTAACTGAACAGAAAAACACCTCCAAATGAAAGCTGATATATCTGCCGGATATATAAATGAGCAACTTAATTAGAAGGTCAAAATCAGTGTTGTATATACATTGTTTTGTGCTCCTCAAGTGGCCAATAAATCAATGAATGCAGCTTTCAGCTCAAAGATACACACACAAACACAGATACACTTACACTTTCTATGCCCACCGAGTAGCTGACCTCTATATTGAAAGAGATGCATTGCTTGTCCTTGCCAGTGGTGTCCATTTTCTCTGTTTGTGTGTGTGTGTGTGTGTGTGTGTGTGTGTGTGTGTGTGTGTGTGTGTGTGTGTGTGTGTGTGTGTGTGTGTGTGTGTGTGTGTGTGTGTGTGTGTGTGTGTGTGTGTGTGTGTGTGTTATATAGGTTGACCAATTGCTTTGAGCTCACAAACCACACATACACACACACACACACACACACACACACACACACACACACACACACACACACACACACACACACACACACACACACACACACACACACACTGTTGTATACTGATCACACAGAGAGGAACCATTTATCTGTTGCAGTGACATTAAGACAATTACCGTTTTTATTTTATTATAGTCTACTTATAGTTACACGCTTTTATTATAAGTTAATCTGCTATTCTCAAATAGTGTAGTGTGCCAATGTGTGTGTGTGTGTGTGTGTGTGTGTGTGTGTGTGTGTGTATATTACTGTGTAATTAAGCGTTTGTCCCTCTATAAAACCACATTCTGTCCATCCAGGCTGCTGTATTGATAGACAGCAGTAATATTTAACTCTCTTGCCGCAAGATTAATGCCGACTTTGATCACTTGATCAGAGCTTCCATCAGCTCTCGTTAACAAGAAGTCCATCGATCAGCAGCTTTCTGACTTTACTGGCGCATCCTGTCATAGAGATATAGTGTCTAGAATGGACAAACACTTGAATGTTTCAAATTCAAGTTAGGTCTATATGGGTATCATCTTCTTTGTTAGGTTCCTTATAAATAAAAAATATCCAGAATATGTTATTACAGGTCTTTAAATGGCCACACAGCTTTTGTTTCTACATTAGTAAAATGTGTTGTTCTCCTAATGTCTCATCACTTTTAGTGCATAAAGCTGTCATGCAAATTCGACAATCCAATCCGATGTGTAAATCGTATAATCAGCCCGTGTGTTTACCATACGCTGTATTTCTGTCTTCTCTGCGCTCGTCGTTCGATAATGTCCTCCCCTCCATGCTGTGAGGGAGAGAGTCTGCAGAAGCGGGAAGCCCACCCTACCCAGCCCTAAAGAGCACACATCATCCACAGTTCCATCATGACCATGTCACTTCTTCCTGTTCAGGCTTGCTATAATAAGTCTGTTTCTTCATGACAGATCCTAAGAGTCAGCACTTAATAAGGAAAACAGACTGAAAATAAGTGAATGTTGACTTCAAAGGGGCGCCCGAAGATAAAAATAGGAAGTGATGATTCTGCAAATTCTTTTAACTTCATGGGTGCGAGGAAAAATATTGCTGGGCTTATCTTCCATAGCGGATGGAAAATATACTTATGACAGAACTAGATTAAGATTGAACATCAAAATTCGTTATTGTATTTTTTGATATGGAAATACAAGTTAGCCAAAAATGTAAAATGTGTTCATATTTAAATTATTTGTTATGATCTTGTCAATGTATAGTTATTGATATTTGGATATAATGAGTCCTGATTTCATGATCATGCAGCCTCATAATACAGTTTAATGTTTTAAATGTCAAGTGATTAAATCAGGGGTTGTGTTCACTTTTTATACTGCCACAAAAACAGCCACTACATTTGACTTGGTCAGATATTGCTTTAAAATCATTAGGTTCAGGAAAAATACAAGGAAATGTGCCACTCGATGTTTACTTATCCATACCTTTTGCCTGAACACATTTTATCGGTTTAGGCTTTTTATTTAATTCTGTCTCTCCTCCCACCCTATAAACCTAGTCTATTTTTCCTCTTTTGCCTTGTTTTTAATCATTCTGTTTGTGTATCTCTCCCACTATCTGATATGGTCTTTTAATAGTTGTCCTTATCCTGCCCTCCCCTAATGGTAATACAAATGAAACAGAAGAATGAAAAGAGTCCAGATATCACATAAAGCCCATTATCATTCTGTAGTTTCAATAACGATCAGGAGGATTTTAAAAATGCGTTTAGCCTTAACTGCATCTTATATGATCACCAGGCATTAAGCCCCCATTCATCGCAGAAGTGGTTCAATACTTTCATAAATGGGAAATTAATGTCATTTGATGTTCTGTGAAAAATTAAGATGAAGCTCTCCTGAGAAAAATATTGTGTAATTATCTGGCAGTCCTGCACTGTCAGACCGAGACAACATACATGCATTATTTAAATCCACTTATTCTACATTCAAACATCACTATGGGATGTGATCCCGACCAAAGCCCATCGATGCTGTCAAGTAACTGGAAGTTGCAATGACATTTATTGCTATCTTAACATCATCGGGAGAATTCAATTCTTTAGTAAATGGCAGTTCATTGATACATTTTACTCCAACTTTTCTCACGGCCAATTCTTTCTGGGTTGCTTCACAATTATGTGGAGTAATGTATTGAACAGGGGAAGCCACACAGGCTGGAGTTAATCATGATTTTCTATTAACTTATTCAGTGTATATAGTATCTACTTATTTTCATTTCTTAGTTTGCAGTCTTTACCCTTTTTCTGCAGTAGACATATCTATTACATTTTTTATGATTTAAAAATGCTAATAGCAACATGAATAAACATTTTCTAATACATATTTCTTGATCTTTTTTGCAAATAATAGACGTCTTCTGATGTGCCATGCTTGAACTATTAACCCTATGGAGTGCGTATTGTTCTCTCCTGGGTCTTTGAGCTCTTTGATGCCGAGTGTCTTTAAGAAAAAGAAAAAAAGCGACGACATCCCATTCAGCTGGGGGATTTCTCGTTTTGTCACATTTGGGGATTGGATCCCATTTTCCAACTGAATGATTTCCCATGTTGCTTGCTAATGGATTGGATTGGATTTAAAATGAGAATTTTCCCATTTGAGGGATGCGGTCCCACTTATATGAAAATCTCCCTCTTCCTATAGTTAAAACTGAAATCCTTGTGCAGTTATAAGTGAAGATTGACTTATTTATTTAAAGATAGCCACCTTGCTTAGAAGCACCAAAGCTAAGTATTTATCACATGTAACCAGGTGCATCAATAAAATTGTCTATTGCACCCTTATATTTTGCCTTAACTCTTTCTCCTTTACTATATCCCCCTCAGCAAAACACAGATGGAAGTGTTTGTTTGCTCTGCTGGAGTTTTAACACTTTTCTATATTGCCCTACTGCAGTTTGCAGTGTCCCACAGCTGCTATCAGAGGTAACAGTATGGGATCCACTCTTCACAGTACGATCTTGCTACCTATACACATCCTGTCAGTTAAACACAAAACACCACATATTGAAAACTCCATCTCTCTTTTATTCACCCCATAGCATTCACATGTACACACACTTTCCTACAGGCAAACAACCAACCTCCCTGTCATTTTATTGACATCTCCTCCGTTGTTCATGTCTTATTTTTCCTATTATCATCGCGTCTCTCTGTAGCAACAGGATGCCACTATGTTTTTGTTTTCCCAAATGAAGCAAAAAAACCACAAAAACTGGAGGCAAACTTTTCAATATCCAATCCACAAAACAGTGACACTTTGATGGATACATTAAGCCTTGGTTAATGACTACAAGTGCATATTGTAAACACTCCCCAATTTGAGGAAACACATGTAGTATTTCGTAAGTTCACTTCAGTAATTTGCCCTTGTCAAGTTCTTGCAGCTCTTGGCTACAACTTGTGTTGTTGAGTAGCATTGACTACAGGGAAGCGCTTATAAGCACATAGAGAACACCACATAGTAGCTCAATGTGTGGGTGGTTCCTTTTCTTTTGGTCTTTCACATTTTCTAGGAAGAAGCTTAGAAGCACAATTTACAGCAAAGCAAAAAACATAATTGAGATTCACTTTGAAATTTGTAAAAATTGACATGATAGATAATTTATTAATGAAAATACTTTAAAAAACCCACTATTTAAATATTAACGTATGCTGTTTTGAAAGATTTATACTTTTTTTTTTTCATGCAGCACACCTAGAATGTATTATGCTATTTATACATAAATACAAGGAGCAAATACATGATATCCTCCCCCCAAGTTATGGAAACCAATGACAAATATTGGATTTTTTAAAATGCCATTAATTAATTACATCCATAACTAAAAGTTACATTTCTGTTAATGTTTCATACCTGAAACCTTAGGTGATACCTGTGAAGTTGGGCAACAATGTGTTCTGTTTGATACAAAAGCTTTAAAACTTAACAAGTCAATGAAGAAGCCTTTATTTCTTCCCATCTGCACAATAAATATAACACAGTTTATGAATAATAAACCGTGTTTGTGATGAAATGCAAGCATAGTATAAACCTAATAGAACAGAAATAAAAACATTTTTTCCTCCTCAGTGTTCCTGCTCACACTGTGCATCCACACTGACTCTTTCTGTTAGGGTGAAGATCCACTAAGCCGCCCATTCTGCCTCCATTAATTTTCCATGAGACATGAGCAGTTGTCTGCACCATGCAGTAGTTTGGACTGCAAACCAAGTGACAGTACTGGGATTTACGAAACAAACTCCTCACCTGTCAGGACAAGGACAAGAAAACCTGAGCCTGGAGCAAGAAAGGGAACATCGTCGTGCTTGGGGCTAAGGAAAATCAATTTGCGTGTGACTTTAGCAATCATTTGCTCATTCAATTTGGATTGAATTTCACTTCTTCAACTCCCTGTGCTGGTTACTAAGAATTTACATACCTGAACTGTATGGATACCCATATATTTGTATACTTCAGACAATGTGAATTTTTCCCAAAATGCGAAAACATTTTAGGGGACAGTCGGACACAGCTGTACCTAAATCCATCCTACATTTTTCACTTACCAACCCGCAAGAGTGAGAGCAGCAGGGTCAAACTGACAATTAAAAATGTCCTTCTTCCCTTTAAAGCCCTCTCGTGAAATGCAACAGATTGTAGCAATGTAACCGTGAAAGCAGGCTGAATAATTCATTTGATGCACCGGTTTAAGCAGACAGGTAATCTCGTCTCTGGATGCTCTGCTGTTATTGTTGCCTACTGATTGTGTGGCAACTAAGTTTCCCTCTTAGGAATAAATAACATTTCATATTGTCATTACCATCATCAGTATTTATGGCGTGTTACTGTGCCAGAGAATGAATATAAAGTGTGTTATTTTCTACCTCAGAGAAATGATATGATATCCCAATTCTTCCATCACAGGCGTCACCTAAAGCCAATGCAGCAGTGATATTACACTTGTCTGTTTTTACATTATAGCTAGAATATGAGGCTATTGTGCTGAAGTACTACACACTGGAGTATTGGTGGAGACTGCAAGTCATTTTGAATCGTTTTTTTATGCCCCACACTGCATTCGTTCTGTAGGTGTAAACTACAGATGAGAGACATTTCAAAATGAAGGTCTCTGTTGAACACATTAATTGTTGTAATGAAACGACTCAATAGAAGAAATGCCTCCGTAGGTTAGCTGATTTGTGCGACTTATCCTTCTAATTTTTTTCACGTGAGCCAATACGGATTAATTAATGCCCCATTGAAAACCTTTCACCATTTGTGGCATATTATATTTCTGGCTTGCAACACTGCATTAATGACAATGGCAGGGATGACAGATATCATCTTCCTTTAATGTGATAATCAACAATAGAATCGCCTAAAGGTTCTTCTTGTACACACAGTCATAATCTGACACAAAACCCACAAAAAATACTACTTATGTATATTATGTGTGTTAATCATATTAATTTCATATAATTTAATTAGTTTGCTGTCTTTAGCTACAGCTTGTAAACGTCATCTCCTCTGCAAATGTTATTTTGACGGTATTGTGAGATGGCAGTATAATCTGACAAGTCTGATTTAAATAATAAAAAGGATTAAACTCAAGGTATCAAAAGAATGTTGCAGCAGTGTATAAAGATATCAATTATATATATTTAAAAAAAAGACTTACCACATTTCTGGGCCCTTTGAAATGTCCTTCCCAACTCAATATTAGCCACCTGCAGCAGTGTCTGAAAACATTAAATGCAAACCCATGATGCATTGATGCAACCGGAATATTATACCAATATTGATGTATGTGTCCGCGTAGGCGCTCTTGTCCAAGTGAACACTGGCCCATAGCCCTATGTGCCAGTGTTTCCTGTCTGGAGACATTTAACCAGCTCGGATACAAAACAGCTCACAGCACCATTGTGTGTATGCACTTGTTTGTGTATGTATACTACTTTGGGGGTTAATTAGGCCAGACACTTATTCCAGCGCATGTTGTTGTTGTTGTATGTCGCTCTTAACAAACACAAGTTACTCCAGTTACACATGAATTATTCTCTGATTTCATGTATGCTTTACTAACTGGATGTTCATATGAGGCTGAAGTTTAGCCTGTCATTCTGTAGCAGATATCTGTCACATCATGGGAACTGACATTTCTGGATCACTTTTATTCTTCTCTCCTAGGATCAGCTACTTAGCATTTTTGCATTGCTAATTCTAACAATAAAGGGCCCCATTTTATCATCTATCTTAAGCCCAAAACACAAACCTTTTCTGATGATGTGATGAGGCCTGGTGCATAATAATGTCAGATTTAATTCAAAACACAGTTAGACTATTTTCATGCAAATACCAAGGACGCACACTTGTTTTTGATCAGCAGGAGTTTCTTCTATCTTTGTGTGTTATTTTAGAGGAGACGCAAAGAAGAAAGGCGTCCTAACTATAAACTTGACAAGTTGTCAGCTGTCGACAATTTTGCTTTCTCTGTCCGTCACACCAGTAAAACAAAACAGCAGCACAACACAGATCCTGCCTTCAAGTCTTTTTAAAGTGTGTGTGTAAGTGTCCGCACGTCACATAGTTTCTTGCACTTATGAAGAAGCAACAACGCAAATAAACACACATCAATGAATTTTCAAACCTGTGAGGGCATACAAGCATTCTTTCCTTTTCCTATAAACCTGAACCTAATCCTATTGTAAATTTAAAATTCACCACTATTTTACATGAATAATAGTCCTCTTTGAATCTCTTTATTGCCCATTATTACCATATCAATTCAACTTCAGCCAAACTCTTGAAAGCTTTTACAGATGCATTACACAGAGTACCTATCAATGCCAGAGTCTCAGAAATTAAGTTTTATAGCCAACATAGGAACTCCCAGTAACCATTTCAGAAACTCACAAACATCACAAAACATAATGTTTGAACCGGAGGAACAAGAGTATAATTTCAGTTCTTCGGATCTCCTGCTGCTCCAACAGTCCCAGCTCTAGTGATAACACTTTTAAATGGCAGAGGAATATTGACAACAAAAGTTGCTAGAGGGCAGTTATTTATGCAATTATTTCTGCTACTTTAGACAAAGTGCTCTGGAATCTCAGCCTCCTATATCCACTTCTGCATTTTGTGTTTTGCATCCTGGAAAAGGCTGAGTCTTGCAGCATGATGGAACAGTCGTCAGGTAATCACAAGAAGGAGTGCGTAGACAGGAATTTTAGTAACTGGATTGTGTTCCTGTGGCTCAGCAGTTATTGTATCTATATGGCTAAAAAGGAATATGATTTGTATCTAAACCTCAAACAGGGTATGGGAGACTGAGATAGATTTTAAGCATCCTTATTGCTACCCACTTAAAGCATTTATCACCTCTACGGTAAAGAATGTTCGTTCACCACTCTGTAGCTCCTCTCATTATGGTGTTTATCTTGATTTTAAAAAACACTCATCTCTTGATAATCGTGGCAATTTTTTATATATCCTTCTCGACCAAACTTGTTTGTTAATAAGGAAACTAGAATTGTGTGTTATACATAGTGATACACATATATCACACATACACCTACACATAGCTCTGTTTACCAAATGTATACCAATGCATAGAGAAGAGTGGCTAAGAGAGAAGGAGAGAGGGGGGGAGTGATCTAGAAAGATGAATAGCAGGCGAGGGATGATGACAGGAAAACATCTGTGTGGCCTGTCATTCATTTAGAAATCCAGTTTAAAGAGTGTAATGACAAAGTGATCCTAAATGCAGCGTAATCATACAGCTCTCCGTGTTTCTCCGTCTACATGCCTTTGGAGTACCCATCATGGCCCCAGGCATTCCGAGAAGCTCTCGACTCAACCTTGAACTGTGAATGCTTTCCTCCTCCGAGAACACCTCTTCTCATTTTTCAGTTTACTGAGATGAAGAAACATTTTTCTTCAAGTAGGCGATGTAATTGCGTAGTTTATTTTGGCATTCATGATGTGCGAATCAGTACCAGTATGATGATATTGCCCCTGCTAGTTCATACAATTTAATGTCTTCAAGGAATTGCTAAGCTGCACACAGTAATGAGGATTATACTTTCTCTGCAGTGTTAAATCATTGATAGTTAAATAAGACAGGATTGCCGGCTAATAGCCTCTTTTAAGATGCAGTCAGCGACTCAAACATGCCTTGATGGACATATTAAAGTAACAAGTGACAGGCATGGCATAAATTGAGGTGGCTTATTTGATTGGGTCATGGGGTGTCTGTATAACTGAATCGGGACGTTTGTTAGTGTTCCACTGCTGCAATAACAGTTTAGGGCTTGATCACTTTATGGCATTTTAATGTGCTTTTATTTCAACATACTTCTGTGGTTGCTATGCATCTTCTGCATTTGACAGAAATCTTAAAAAAAAATCTTTAGTTGATTTGTAGTTATTTATAGAAAGGGACATTACTATTTATTGTGTTTGGTAAGTCATGCTTTCATTGTTGAAGTATTTCCCAGAAATCGAAGCCATTATTCCCGCTTTCTTGCTTTCTAAGAAATTCTAAAAATATACTTTTAAAATCAAATAAGTGAATACAGAATAAAGCCTTTCATTCACTCTAACGGATAATCAAGCCCCTATCTAGCCGCTTCCTGCTATTTCGGAAGCCTGTAGGGTATTTGGAGGATGCAGGATAAAGTTAGAGTTTTGGTGAACTTTTGTATGGGAGGTCACACGCAGCTAATCCTATTTGTAATCAAGGCTTTCTTCTTTTTCTGGTCCAGAAAATTATCATGTTGTCTTTGGCGCAATCACAATCGCGGTCTGTTGCCCGGGGTCAAGCTGCGTGAAGTTATTTTGCGTATTTAGCATGCATGTTGGATTTTCGTTTTAACCACGCACACCGTGCTTTGATGATTAGCCCGTGGCTTTGTTTTCACCTCAAGGCTGCTTTTGTCGAAGCATTAGAGATGGTGCGATAACTGCTGTTGTTCAGATGTTTAGATTAGGGGTGGAGGAAATAAATGTATGAGCTGAAGTGCTGTTTTCAGGTCTAACTGATTTATGTTATGTTTTTGTTCAAGCAAAGGCATAACACTGTATTTAAATCTTATCTTTGAAATGTACCTCTTAACATAATGCATGGAAATTCAGTTTTTCATGCTTTTAAGATGATTAATACATCTCCGTGTTTGTGCTTGTCTCCCTCTTCATCTGACTCACTCTGTAGCGCCTGCAGAGCCGTTGCTGTGCAAGTTTGCTGATGGAGGCCAGAAGAAGAGGCAGACCCAGGTCAAATATCCCCAGAATGGCCGACCATGGACACGGGAAGGAGAGGTGAGGCTTGAAAGTGTACTTCATCTTAAAAGATCCCCCTCAGGATTCACAGCAGCTTTTTCTTGAAAGACAAGTAGAAATGGGCAATTGTAACTCAAGAACCATGTCTTTCAATCAGTTCGAACCTTTTCACCCTCTGCCAATATAAAAGAAAGCAACACATAATTTTCCTCAGGCAAAATCATGCGGCACCAGGCATTTTCTAAATCTACAATAGCCTCTTAAAGTCAGAATGAGAAACAACTTGTGCTGAGAGGGTTTATAAGAGGAAGTCGTATAGTTAACAAAACCAAAAGTGGTGTTTTTCTAACTTAGTCAAAAATATGAGAACAGTAAATCCACAAACCTCGTTTGAAACTTGTCCTACTCAACTTTCGATCAAAAATCAAATAAGTAATCTTAACAAAGTAGTCAAGGAGGCGAGAATGAGATACAGTTGAATACAATTCAACAGATTCAACTGTGGGCAGCGTTTCACAGTGTTGACAGACGCTTTACAGAAACCATTACTGTAGATCTAAAAGGTCATCAATTTCTCAAACTTTTAATATCTATCTGATGTTCTCTTTGACATCGCTTTCTTTTTCACATATTATAAAGACATTTCAATAACTTGACAGGCCCCCCTACGGGGTCATTATCAACTTTCATTTCCAATAACATACTGTAGGCCGAATTAGAGATGCGGTGACAGTATGACAGCTGGCATGTATAAAGGTTTTTACATTTAAAATGCAAGGTTTTATGCAAGACCCCAATGCCAAGTTGGGTTTCCTTTTGTTGAAACTTCCACTTCCAGTCTTTCATCTTCAGAAGAAATGAAACCTTGTGCAGCAGATTGAAGGCAGATTGACTGTTGCACAATGCAGGGAGTTCAGAAGTTGTTAGTGTCGATACCAAAGCCTTAATTTACAGAACAAGGGGACATGAATAATAACGTCTGCCACCCACACATCGAGCGCCGTTTTAAACAGTTGCTTAACTTTTGCATTAGATTGAGGTTTGAAAAAGAGCAGAGTGGTGAAGTGAAATGTAATGGACCCATGGTGAAACAACTGAGTGCTGCAATAAGAGCTGGCACAACAAAAACAGGATGCTACAGTAATGTGTGTAGTGGGCACAGAATGCAGAGAGTGACAAATTCCATCAATAGTTAATAATAGAGGCTCCGGTGTCAGTATACTATCCCGAACATGTGTGAATTGTTAGCTGGACTTAAAATTAATGATCAGTGCTTTCAGTGGGATTCCTCACACATTTGTCAGTGGC
Source organism: Eleginops maclovinus (assembly GCF_036324505.1). Classification (NCBI taxonomy): domain Eukaryota; kingdom Metazoa; phylum Chordata; class Actinopteri; order Perciformes; family Eleginopidae; genus Eleginops; species Eleginops maclovinus. The sequence goes on along the minus strand of NC_086351.1, from coordinate 17,081,468 downwards.
CCAATTCCTTGTCTGAGCCATGTCTCAGGGTCCAGGCAGACTAATAGAGGCATCTGGCCGTGGAGGTGCTTTGAGGGGCCTCACTGCGTCCTCACACTTAGTCAGCCGGCCCTAATCTCCCAAAACCTCTCACTCCTAAATGAGTGTCGCCTTTGGACTGCGACATGAACAGACATTACACACACAATTACTCAAACATACAACATCTCTGCAGAGGAACACATAAAATATATGCATGGGCAAACATTGCAGCAAACAAGCCCCAATAGGTATATAAATGTAAAAGCGTCCCCCACCCCAATGAAAAGGACACACAATGACTAAAAATGACAACCCTTTGTGGTCGTTTTGTGTTTTTTCAGTTACATTTATTTATATAGTCACCTTGCGTCCAATATAGTCATCTTTTTTGGTAGATTTAGGTTTCTGTGAAATTGTTTTTTGGCTTTTGTAGACGTCTTAGGTCTCTTTGTAATGGTTCAGTGTGTCTTTGAAGACATGTTTTGTCTCTGTGTAGTTGTTTTTCTTTCTTTGTAGCTGTGTTTCTTTTGGGTTGTGTAACCTGTAGTGATTTATGTCTCTCTGTAGATGTTTTCTTTCTTCTTGTAGACGTATAGTAGTAGTTTTTTGTCACTTTCATAGTTTGTAATTGTATTCATTTTTTGTCTCTTTGTATTTTCTTTGCATCTCTTTGTAGTTGTTTTATTGACTCTGCCACAAGAGACGTTAGCAGTACCTTCAAACAGTAGTATTGGTTCCTATGGTCCCCTACCTCAAAAATAACCATTCATTCACAAATGCAGGCATTATGCAGCAGTGAGGAGAGGAACAGACACAAATCAGATGTTTGTTTAAGAGTTGGTACGAAAATGAGTCGTGGGCTTTGGAATCCTTTTTCTTCTAATATGAGGTCTTCAATGTCTGGCACTTCTTTTTATTGGTTGTGCCGTCTATAATCCCCCATTCCTGGCTAGAAACGGTGTTTGGGGAAAAAACAAATATTGCAGCAGAGTTCAGCATCAGGGCAAACTTTCAACTCATGTGCCAACTTGGATATAAGAGAAGTGTGTGGAATATAGAGCAAGTCCAAATGACTTGTTAACAGGCTGCAGCTTGAAGAGGAGGGTGGGGTCGAGGGACAGCTATTGAGAGAAAGATGAGACGACTAAAAACAATAGTCGTTGCTTAATGTTCATTGCAACATTGCGAAGAGGCAGTCAAGTGGATGAAGATCCTTTTCAAAGCTCAGCAGCGAGAAATACAACCTCACTCATATGCACATGAAAGAGGAAGTGCCACAATGATAGAACTCATTCAGTCACAGAAGTGTCACTTAATGACAAACACTTGACTTAATGGGGACAACATTTAATTGAGTAGAGGAGGGACAGAGGGTGCTTAGCAACTAAAATACACTTTGGTAACTGCTATAATTCAGCTGGAACGTACAACCTCATCCTTTCATTTATACTGAGCAGCACTTCCGGCGGGTGAGGCTTGACAATGAATTCATGTATTTGAAGTTATAAAATGGTGACAGGCTGTTGCAGATTTGTTTTGGAAGTTTAGGTTTGTTTTGACTGATTGAGCTGTTTTGGTAAATGTTTGCCTCTGTCAGTTTTCTGACTGACGGTACAGATGTTGGGTGTGACAATAAGCACCAACTGTGTGTATGACAGCTCAGACAGAATCATTATAAAATGTATCAAATGTATTAGGAGCTCTGTCTCCAGTATTTTCTCTAGCTCATCTTCTTTCAGCTCAAAAAGGGGGTTCAACAAGCCGTACAATAGGCAAATAGGAAATAAATATAAACTATATTTGAGAATTGTTCAACTCAAACAGTGGTGTGCTATAACCCAACATCTTGGTGTACATTATAGTTGTCTTTTTATTGACCTTAATTAGATAGGATCCCCCTCTTAATATTGCTTTTATGTTGTTAAATGTCAGTGAAGTCCTGCACTGTCCCTTTTGTATTGCACTATATTAGTGAATATCTGAATTTGAACATGGTAAGTGTTTAAGTGGTGTATAGGTTCACACCAATTCATGCATAATGATGCGATTGTACACGAGCGCTTTAAAATCATTGCTCAGTTGAGATGTTTGTGCTACTGAGAACATCATCAATTGTTCTTTGTTTAGCAGGTCTTTGTTTCCCACTTATTTGTTCATGATATTGTTGAGTCAAAGCTTTTGCATTCCTTGTTTTCTTTCCATCATGATTCATTCTAATTTCCCTCTTTACTGTCTCTCCCCCTCTCAGTTCATTACCTTCACTGACTTGACCATTCCTCAGAGGCAGTATTACTGTCAGTTTACTCCATCAAAGACCCGTTTACACATCAGCATCTTAATGAGTAAATTAGTAAACACAACTGAATCAAAAGTATTTTAACCTTTGTCTCTTTATCTTCCTCCAGAGTGGTATGGCGTTGACGTACGATCCCACCGGCATGCAGAACGGGTAGGTGGAGATATTTGTTCTCAGATTTTCAAACTGCGTGTGTAACTTTAGATGTCTTTAAATTTCATTTTTGATACACATTCCTGGCCAAATATTTGTAAAGCATCTGTTTATGAGCCTTTATAAACCTTACACGTCCCACACCAACAAATGCTCTTGCATGCAAATGAGCAGATGACAAAACATGCACATAATCAAACAGGCACATGGGTCATTAACACACACACACACACACACACACACACACACACACACACACACACACACACACACACACACACACACACACACACACACACACACACACACACACACACACACACACACACACACAATGTCTTTGTTGCACGCTGTTGCCCTCATGCTAACATCTGACTGGTGCAGATGGGGTATTTATTTATGCACCTATGCATACAAGCTGTCAGACATGTAGGTTTTGATTGCAGACAGGGAAGTTGGGCGATGTTGCAGTGCGGCTGTAAGACTTTCGTCAGCCGAGGCTATCTGCAGTGCTCTGGGGCTGCATGCAGAGAGCCGAGTGTCTGCCTGTTACAGGGGGAAATTGGAGATCGGTCCTGTCCGCTAGCGACGATGCTGGTGATGCGATCCCAGGAGACGCTTCCCTCCAGCACTGTGTTTCTTTTCTCCTCTTGTCAACACAGTACTCCTTACTCTTTGGTACACTACATTCCACCTCTTTTTCACTGGGGTCCTGTTTTGGTCTAGACATTCTGCTTCCTTTTATCGTCTTAATAACACCTTAAACTATTCCTTATCTGCTTTCAGACCTCATTCTAAATGTCAATTCAACTCGTCTCATTGTTCTTCCCTTCCCTTTTTTCTTGTGACTCCTACTCTCTATTTCCAAGAATTTGATATACCTTTGGTCATCTCTGTTGCCTTGTGTATGTGCTTGTGCATGTGTAAATGCATGCTCACACGCAAGCATCTGTGTGCTTGCGGTGCTTAAGCCCTACTCCGACCTCTCTTCCGAGGTCATCCAAGCTCCTTCCGGCAAAGCGCTAAATGACTGTGAAATGCTAATGCAGTTAATTAGAGGCGAAAATGTAGGGAGGGATGGGGGTCGAATCAGAAGGGATGGCCTGTTGGGGTCAAGAGGAGGGCAAAGGCAGAAATAAAGTCAGCCCAAGGAGAGGGGAAGGGTACGAATCAATTACAGGTTTGCGAGTCTTTCCAAGCTCGAGCTCGGCTGGTTTTCTAGGGTCTGATGCCAATCTGAGGTTATTGAAAACATGTGTCCCAACCAACCAGACCGCTTTTGGCTTAAAGCCTGTCCTCTCTTTTATCAGGGAGACACAAAATTCACTTTCTCTGGCTCTCTTTTCCTAATCTCTTTCTGTCTATCTGGTCTGTTTGTCCTTTTGTTTCTCCATCCTTCTCTCTCCTTCTGCCTATCATTGTTATTCCCGCTCTTATTCTGCCTTTCTATCTGCCTTCTCTTCCCTCTGTTTCTTCTGCCCACACACATGCACAAACACATATATTTTAGCAGACTCCCCCACATTTCTCCGCTGAAAAGTCAGTGAGGTCGGCACTAAATCATTCGCTAATTTTTCAGGGCAAACTCTTGACAGTGCAGCTAGGTCACACCCGGGGATTCACAGAGAGGTTTTAAATTCAATCCCGTAGTAATGTTCTCTGTGCAATTACATGTTTAGTGTATTGTTTAAACAGGCGCGCTGGAGTCCCTATTGACAGTGTGCTGCTCAGGGCTAATAGCCTCCATCAATAACCTTGGATCTGTCCTCTGCCTACTATTTCTCTCTCTCAATACACATCACTCTAATGAAAAATACAATAAACACAATCAGAAGACCATATTGAATAACCCGGTTGCGGTCTCGCATTTGTATTCATCAGTGACTGTATCTCTAATGCAAGTCATACATTAATTGTACAGTCAAAAAAGATGGATCCATGCTGCTACAGTACATGAGAGTTGTGTTTTCTTCTTGTTGTACGTTCAAGATATTTTCCAACTTGGATCCATCCACAGTAAAAAGGTTGAAACATACATCATTAAATGTAAAACACTCAGTGCTATTACTCAAAGAAAAACATGCTGTTAGAGAATGTTTGCGTGACTCACAACACACGCCTGGAGACGTTAGCTAAACCAAAGTTAAAAGGAGCAAATGGAAAGTTAAAGAAAATCTATGTCCCTGCAAAGAGTTCAGGGAAAGTCTAAGTAAGCCGAGCCAGTGTCAACACACCTAAGATTGAACACGCAATCAACCTGCGTATGAACCACAGCTGAGCCTTGGCAAGACAGAATATATAGTGCTAATAATTCATGAGATTTCTTTCTGGTGCCAAGGAAGTGAACCACGTTGTATAACCATTGTAGCTATACTTTTTTTATGCTATTACTTAGGCTTTAACACCAAGTAGGCCATAAAAATCCAGCAGGGAGGATGGATGTACGTGTGAAACACAATCACATTCTGGAGCTGATCTCAGGCATTTGGAAACCAACTGCATCCACCAGGCCAGGACTGCAATGGTTTAAACATACCTGAGTTCAACAGCGCTTATGCTATCACTGACCGAACAAATGTAATGTGAAACAGAGGCGGGCGAGCACCTCGGCAAACCATTTCACCCTTGATATGAGATGTGCTGGTGTCGCAGTGGAGAAGCACCGATCCGTCATATATATGTGGCTGTCATCTCAGTGTGGAGCCGATCCTTACGAATGAAATGTCATAAAAAAGTGATATTTGGTAGTAGTTGAAAGTAACCTTAAATGTAAACCAAAAGGGTTATTTATTTTCTCCACCAATTAGGCATCCCTTGATTTGTTGCGAGTGCCTTGCTATACATTCGAGGCTATGTTAGAAATAGATAGGGGAGGGCTTCTCTCTGCTTCTGCATCTCTCTCTCCACTCTCTCGTTCCATTATTCAGTCAACGGACACTTTAGGATCGATCGGGCACAGAAACACGGCGTGGCGGATGAAACATGTCCTCTCTAGGTACACAATGATAAATAAAGCACTGCAAGCCACAGCATTCTACTGCTGCAGGGCTGAGGCGGTGAAATGAAAAAAGAAGAAAAGATGGAGCAAAATCAGAAGGGCAAATGGGAGGGGGGGTTGAGCTGGATAAGAGTACAAAATGCACATGTTACAGATGCAGCTTTCTCTGCTAAGTGGAACGAGCGTAGGTCGGAACATTAAGGGCGATATTGAAATACTCTCCCACTCACACATTAAGGTGATAATTCATTGTTATGCATGGCAATGGAGCAGACGCCTTTGTAACATGATGTGTGCTCCGCTGCAGTGTCAAGTCTCATTCGTAGACGTCTTTGATGGTGTGGCACAGAGTGTAGCTGCAATATTTATTGTTTCCATGACAGCCTTGATGATGTCTGATCCATTTTGTCAGCGGTGTCTTGAAGTGCAGAGGGTATGTGAAAGCAAAGAGGTACAAAAGGCTCATTGTCACCTTCGCCTGTGGCTACATCTGAAGAGCTAAAAGTGCAGGGAAGCCTATTGACTGCCAGTGCTTTTTACAGTGACTGTACTGTATATTAACTGCCTTGCTTTCTTATTTTATATTACCTGGTTGGCTAGTTTTATGAGGTCAAATTTAAGCATTTTCTTGTATGCTTCCATAGGTTCTACTCGCCATACAGCATCTCTACCAATCGGATGATTGCACAGACGTCAATCACACCCTTCATCACTGCTTCTCCCGTATCTACATATCAGGTTGGTGAACATTCACTTAAGAATTCACAACAACAAGTTTGGAAATCCTGTAAGGGCTCCAATAATTGAGAGGGCGCCTTAAACTGAAAATTCACTGTCAGACAAAGTAGTATTTGTTAAGAATATTAACTCTATAGCTAAAATTATGGTTCTATTAAGTAGCATTCTTTCAAATGCAGTGTTCATTAGTATACCATTTAGTTAAAAGCTTAGTTAACTAAACTCCACTGTAATGTCCTATACTAGCTTCCACTGCAAAGAACATGTTCAAGATTCAGTAGAAGTTAAAAACTCTGTAGAGATGCATTAGAGCAGAGCTTTAGTAATGGAGATGAACATCTGTAGTGGTAAAGTAATACGATAAATACAAAATTGTCTGTGTTTTTTATGTGTTGTCAATGTATCTGATTAGAAAATGACCACACTGCCAATCACACACACCATCCTGCTGCTGTTAATATTCCTTAGCTAACCAAACTTGTATCAGTCCGTAGCTCAAAGTAGTTTCCAACAAATGCAGCAATTTCTACAGTTTTAATGGTAATGTTTGCTAAAAACTACAGTGTCCAGCTGTTTCAGAAAACTACCTGTCCATTATTAGAAACAAATAGGGCTTTTTGCTGAATGCATCACAGGGGAAGTCTGAAAATACTGAGAGACGGACTAACACATTGTTGGTTTGGGTGTTTTCATGGGGTTTGCTGGCACAATGAAAAATATGGAACAAGAGCCGCCTCATCTTGAGTGAAGTTAAGAACTTGTGTGAGACCAACAATTTTGAATTACGTATTTCATATTTTTGATCTGGTGTCATTTTCACCCCTGTGTGTGTAGTTGACACTCAGGTCAAACAAGTGGAGCTTGCTTTTTCTCAGTAAAGAATTTAACACAGAAATCTAGTTATCACGCTTCTCCACTCAAGACAATTCTTCGTATGAGAAGATACAGGCTTGTATTGCAGCACTCCTCCCATTGGTCTTTCATTTTAAGGCACAAATCCTCTTTTTGTCTCTTTCTATGTTCACATGTGGTGCATCTTCTCTCTCCAACACGCACCTACCCTACAAATGCATGTAAAGCTGGCTGCCGATGTAGCTGCAGTTCTTTGAGGGATGGACTCAGCACTTGATTTCTTAATCTGTCAAACACATAGACTTTAAAACAAATGCCAGTCCTCCCCCCACAGGTGTTGCCCTAGCACCAAACCCTGTTGTTAAAGAGAAAGACAAATGCAAAGTCACACCTTCTGAAGAGCAGAATTACACACAGAGACATCCTGCTTTTTGAGGGAAAACACAACAAGATATTAACCTTGCATTAACTCCCCATAGACAGACACATGTAAGCAAACGTACACATGCACATATGATTACTTTAGATAACATGCCCTATTTACATGTGACAAAGAGGCCTTCGGGGACTGCTCATGTTGGGGTTGGGCAGTAGGAGACGAAAGTGGTGATTTGTGACCAAGGCTTTGATGATGAAACCCTCCACTGTGAAGCCGTAATTATGAGACTACATTGCTCTCTGTGGTCTTCATATCCTCTTATAATTACCACATAACAGACTGTATAGTGGACCCTCACTTACTGCTGTAATATTCTTTAAGACTGACTGCCGTAGGGACTGAGGCTTGTAAAGACTTGAGCTAATGATTCATTTTCTCTCTTCTCCTCCTTGGTTTCCTCATTTTCGCTCCTATCCTGTCATTCTGTCTTCCAATTGTCCTTCTTTATGTTTTCTCCCCCTCAATTCTGTATTCACTTATAACCGTCTTCTTTTTGATCTTGCTTATCCTCTCATCTCTTCCTCACCTCCCTTTTGCATCCTCCTACACATTCCCATCCCCTCCTTCTTTAATTACTTTTTGTTCTACTCCCCATCTGACCTCTTACTTCATGTCTCATTTTTTTGTTACCTATCTTCTCATCTCGTCTCCCATCCTACCTTCTTCTCTCCACAGGTCCAGAGTACATCTTGGATGCCACACCAACAGTATGTTATGCAACCCACAGTAAGTTTTTGAAAAACCCTCTTTTTTATTTTTTTGGGTCATTTGTTATCTTTACGCAGCAGAACAATTTTCGCCCTTATTTTAACCGCATTTTGTACACTACGTTCCTCCTTTTTTATCTCAGTGTCTATGTTTCTCTCAGCACTTACTCCTTACTTACTTACTTACTCCAAACTGAAAGAAATCTGAAATTTCTCACATCATGGCTCATTTAAAAAACCTAATGTGAATGTGTCATTTTGGCTGCCACAGGATCTGTTAAACAGACCTACACATTCATCTATCTTAGAAAAACATACAGTTTTTCATGTCACCAGTTTTATTTATTTTTTATTTAATTAATTTTATTTTTCATCTTGTATTAAAGCAAATGACGGAAAAATTGCACAACAAAAATGGGGAAAACACACACCGTTTTTCTAATAAGTGTGAGAGTTAAACCCATGTCAGACTAAGAAAGCAAACGCTCTGTGTCTTAGAGTCCTACCCTGCTGAATCAGCCTGTGAATAGCCTCCTAAAATCAGCTCGCTCAGCCTGTTTTATATAATAAAAGGGTGCCCCCTGCTGGATTGAAATGAAACTGCAGACAGAAAGCTGTCTTCTGCGAGTATAGTCACATACAGTATGATGTCTGTAAGTGTAGCACAGTCAAAAAATGCTGCATGCAGATTCTCTCCTAACCACTCTCCCTCACACACACAAACACAATCTGACATAAACTTTAAGGTTTCTTAAGGGACTGTATACAGGTGTAGTAACTCGCTCTGACATCCTGTCCATCACACATACAGTAACTTATTTAAATGCTGTATTAAATCTCTATACTTATTCTTTTTAAGAAAGAAATATGAACATGTGTATTGCAGATGTTTTTCTTTCCCATGTTAAAATAATTGCAAAGAGTTCATGGAATAATATTCCTGTAGTGTCTGGTATTATTTTCAGAAGAAGTGAGGATTATTGTTACCATGTCAGGAAGACAGAAGGCCTTAGCAGTTCAACCTCATTCACGGGTTGATTATTTCTCAGCAGGTTTATTGGATATGAAATTGATAGGCAGAATATATTCATGTCGGGACCAAGCACTAACCTTGGAAGTGTTTCAGATGAACAATGAATCTTAATCACCTCTATAACATGTATTCATCCAAAGTGTACATTTGTAATTTTCTATTAATTTTGGACGTAAGATTAAACCGGCCTGTAAAACAAAGTAAAGAAATGTCACAGTAGAAAGCTATTTGTTATTGGAAACATTTCTGGAAGTGAGGGAGTTAATCATAAGACTAGTGCCCAATGAGGATTTCAGTGAGCATGGTCATCACGGCTGGCAAAAGCCTTCAGACACGCAACATTATCTGGACAGCCATGAATTTCCATGACGACACTGTCTCCTCCATGTTTTTTTGGAATGGAGAAAGGCGATGCGAATACAGGCTGCACAGATATGGTATATCAGCCGTACACTGAGGAATTCCAGCAATTCTGTCACAACACAATAGTTAAACTAGTTACAAATTCTCTTATCCCCCTCTCTATAGCCCTCTCTGCCTATCTGTCTTCCTCTTTGTGTCCATTTGCCAACTCCTAAAATACTCTGTTGTCATGCGTGAGTAAAATCATGTGTGAGAGAGGATAATACCCTTCTGTAAATGTATTTTCAAACAAATGTCCAATCTAATTAACTGGCAGGCCACTTGATATGACTGCACAAGTATTGGGAAAAGAAAGAGAGGGAGGGATGAGAAGAGAGAATAAGTTATTGGAGAAAGAAAAAATAAATAAAACGGAGAACTGTGTGCATTTGACAGAGAGAGGACACGGGAGAGGGAAAGCAGAGGAAAGAAGGGATTACAAAGAACAAATTGGGAACAAAGAAAAGAAAACAACTGCTGCAGAAGCATGTCTGGGCTGTGGGCGCCTGTTCCCCAGCCTTGTCTCTGCATAGTCTAAATCCCTGTTAGACAACAAAGGCAAAGGCTAGTCATTGTAGTTCCTGGATACAGAGGAGCGTAGCAAATTAAAGCTGCGTCTGGGAGGGAGACTGAGAGAGACACAGTGGCTTAATTCTGTTCCAATGGTAGCAGAGGCTTCCTCTACGCTGTGGCTGCTGGTAACTTTGATTTATGGCGTGCGGTCATTGAAACATTTAGGTTGATGTGCACAAGCACGCCCCTGCTAATCACTCAGGCAATGTTCTATCATTTGGTTTGATTTTCTTACATACGTTTGGAAGGGTAAGTATGTGTGTCACTGAAATAAAATGTGTCATAGATACAGACTGTGTGGGCACATGGTTACTAAATAATATAAATAAATAACTCTTTTCAAAAGGCTAGAATGAGAGAAATAAAGACACTAAGAAAGGGATTAAAGAAGGTGCGTGCACACTTTATTTGCACACACAGACACAAGCACTTTCAAATTAATTCAGATATACACACACACACACACACACACACACACACACACACACACACACACACACACACACACACACACACACACACACACACACACACACACACACACACACACACACACACATACACACAGTGAAGTGCCTTAAGGAATGTGTGTTTCTGAGCCTTGGTGAAATGCCCATATTACTTGAACTCACTTAATTAGTGAGAGGATGTCTTTGCGCATAATTACTCACAAATCCCTCTACAGGTAATGAATGCATTACCCTAACCATGCATAGCAAGAAAGAGAAGGCAAGGAGGCTTATTTGGGAGCGCTGTAATGAAACATCCAAAGAATTGGGATTTTGGATCTTCCTGAGTTAAATTGCTATGTTAAACCTATTCGAACAGACAAAGGGGGGGAGGAGAGGGGGGGGGGGGGGAATAATGTGTTGGAAGAAAGCACAGATCAGTACATATCTTAGCCTCTATAGTGCACAATGCTCAGTTTTTAAAGGGGCCCTATTATGCTTATTTCAGGTCTTACAATTGTATTCTGTGCCTCTACTGTGACATGTCTACATGCTGTAATGTTTAAAAAGCTGCAGCACCTCTTTTTACCCTCTGTCTGATTGATTGGTTAGCTGGCCGGCTCTGTTATGATTAGTTAAACGATTAGAGATGTCCTGCCCCTTAGCCTATGACGTTCAATGTGTTGGAATGCTAGACAATAGAAGCTTGAGTGTGGTACGTATTGATGTCACTATGTCCCAGAAGTCCAATGAAGGGGTTTCAGGCAGGGGGGGAGTGTGTGGGAGGGATACTCCCTCTGGAGTGGACTTTGGGAATTTAGCCTTTGCAGACCATTTACATGCACAAATACCTATATAACGCACTCCAAGGAAAAGGGAACACCCCAAATGCATTATAGGGCCTCTTCACTACTGGGATGCTTTGTATTGTGTATTGTGTCTATCTGTCAGCATCCAGAACAAATGCATGTTGACTTCATGTAGAAACATTTTGTGTGCTATACCATGTAAAATCATATATAAATGGGGGTGTTGTTTTACAGTTTAAAGCCATAGTCTTACACTGCCAGTTTAGCCATTTTAGCACATTTTCAAACTCGGTCCCTGGGCAGGTGTATGACAGGTAGACAAAAAAGTTTCAGTATTAAAAATGTCACTTTCTAGAGTAATACAAACACGCCTTCTCAGACCATCACACCTGAGAGAGAATTAAATAATGTTGTTTCAAAACCTGTGCATTCTCGTCCACACACATAGCTCCCAGCAGCAGTTAATACTTTTCTCCCTACACGGGTGTCATTATCACCAATACTGTGTATGTGATGCTGCACAGTGCCCGAAGCAATCTGCTAGTCAGCTTTACTTCTCTATTGGAAAAATGACAGCAGAACAAGGGAAGGACGGAAGACAGGAGGGAGAAAGACCAAGTACAAAGTTGAAGCAGCTCTTGTATTTTTCTCTCTCTTGTCCTCCGGGGAAAAGATAACTGTCTGTGTTGCGCACTCATTTATTATTACGCGGGAAAAAAGATGTCTGATACATGAAAACAGACACACTAACACACGCTGTATCACATGTAAGCACTACTCATCACACACCAACTGTGTATGCGTGCATACACATGCGAAGATAGCAAGTTCGATTGTAAATCAAAGCAGATAATTAGTCATTGTGTGTTTTGTTTTTCAACTTATGCAGCGTTCTTTCTGAATTGAATCCTGCTGCGGTATAGGATGAAGCAAGAAAAAGAGTGAGGGAGGATTAGAAAATCATTTAACGTATTATAGATGTATAAAAACCTTGGATATTAGCTAGATTCTGGCTGCTGATTGTACCTGCCTGAGCCAAAGCGTTGTGCCAGTTTGTGGGTAGATCTGTGTGTGTGTGTGTGTGTGTGTGTGTGTGTGTGTGTGTGTGTGTGTGTGTGTGTGTGTGTGTGTGTGTGTGTGTGTGTGTGTGTGTGTGTGTGTGTGTGTGTGTGTGTGTGTGTGTGCATGCTTGGCTTGCAGACATAAGGATCTTCACTTACAGATCTGCAACTCTGACAGACTGTATGTGTCTTCTAGAGGAATGCTTCACACAGCTAAAACTTTCCTTACTCTGAGTGTCTGTTGGTGTGTGTTTACGTGTGTACTGTTTACTTGTGTTGTTGCAAGACTCTCTATGAAATCCTACAGATACAAAGCCGACTGCTGTACAGCTATGCCTGTGCCTAACATACCTAGATTTAGTACCTGTGTTCTTCTGACTTCCTGTCTCAACACACAGCTACAGAGGGGCTGACTGCTCTCTGGAGCGATGCTGACACATATCCGCTGACGCTGTCTGGGCTCATAGGAAGTGCAGTTAAACAGCTTTCACAATTGAACAGTGTTTACCTCTGCAGGAATGTTGCCAGGCACCTCGGCTCACAGTGTGAGGAGTCTCCTGTTAAATGCTGTAGAGAGTCTGAAGCCGAAGTACAGCTCAGCGCATCAAGGTGTTAGCGGGCATCAAAGGCCTTCACGTTGAGGAGATTTACAGTAAAAGCCTTTCTGCTCCATTCAGGCGCATGTTCTGTCAGGCCCGCCAGGCGCACAGTTTGCAGTCAGCAGACTGAACTGGGTTGGAAGAATTTCTTTAACTAATGTATGTCTACTAGCTGCATGTCTTAAAAAGCTATTCTTTAGCTGAATAAAAAACATCCACACACACACATCAAGTGACAGGTTTGGCTGACATAACTCATTTTAATGGTCTTCCTTGTCCGTTTGCAGTCCTGGAGTGTAACATTTTCTTTATATTTCATCTCCACTACATCTCAGGGGCAGATATTTATTTTTCTTTTTATTCCTCCACATTTATCCCACTTGTGACTACAGGATATTATCATTAATCCAAAATAAAATTTAAAATCCATAATGATGAGTTAATGTAGGTTAAGCTACCTAATGTAAAGCAATTAAATAAGCGCCACCTTTAGCAGCTTAAAAGTGAGGTTTACATTATTGCATATTATTATTATGAAGCTATGATATCATTAATATTATTCTAGATTGAGCTGCAGTGTAGTTTGTGTACTTTTACTCTCTGTACAATGAGAATATTTTCAGGCTAACACTTTTACTAAAGTAACATTTTGTACTCGTGGTGATTTTCTACCCCATGTTGTTACTGATTTTACTTGAGAAACAGATGTCAGATACAATACGTTTTCCACCAAAGTAATTCTGTGTTATGTGATTTTGACATGATTCAGAGGAATACACACATTTTTTTAACACACATTTTTGGGTTTTCTTGCTGTCCTCCATTCTACAACTATCTGTGATTTGTTTCAATATTTTAGTCCAGCCAAACTTCATACGCAGTGTTTTGTGTTTTTCTGTTTGTTTAATTCATCACATCAGTCGCTTTTCATATACAGTTACACTTAATGACTGAATATAACATGTACCCTGCACTGCAATATCTATTAACTGACTGTCAATCAACTGTCATGTCTTCCTGCCTCAGGGTGCTGTGATCACCCCTGCAGCGCCTCTAGAGTCCAGTTTGTCTCTCCACCCCTCCGGTGTGATGGCTCCTCTCACCCAGCAGATGAACCACATGTCTCTGGGCACCACAGGCACTGTGAGTCTGACCTCTAAACTACTTTTCTCTGCATGCATCTGTGTGTTATCTTTTGATTTGAATCACGCTGGGGTGGAAAAAGTACTCCGATTTTTTACTTAATAAAAATAAGCGTTACTTAAATACTCCATTACAAGCGAAAATCCTGCTTTTAAAACTTCACCTGAGTACTTGAATCAAACTATACTTATAGTAAAGTACCAAAAGTATGGCCCTATTTAAATTAAACTACTTGATTATGATTGTTAATTCATTAATATGTTCATCACCGCTGGAACTCATTTGCGTAAGTAGAATACAACATTGGCCTCCAAAACGTAGTGGAGTAGAAGTATAAATTAGCATATAATGAAAATACTCAGGTAAAGTACTGTATGTCAAAATTGTGAGTACATTACTTCAGTAAATGTACTTTGTTACATTGCACCACTGGTGAAAGGTCACAAAAATACATATTCAGCAGGAATATCAGACAGTACTCTGAATCCCAAGCTCCTGGGGGTCATATTGTTTGTGTCTGTGTAATCATACTGTGTGCCCCTCCCTCTCTCTGCAGTACATGCCTGCTGCAGCGGCTGCTCCTATGCAAGGAACCTACATTCCCCAGTACTCTGCAGTGCCTGCCTCTGCCATCACTGTGGAAGTAAGGACAATAATAAGTTGTTCAGTGACCTAATATCAACTTCTTACAGCAGCCTGTGTAGAGCTTACAGGGCTAACTGGATTTGAATATTGAGAATGTTATAGTCTATAAGTCTGTCATATTGTGTCTCTTCGATAAATTAGATGCTAGTAAAAAAAGCTGTAGTTTGCAGCGGTCATGCTCCCTGAAACAGAAAACAGAAATGATTCATTTCCACTGAGGGCACTTAAGCCTAGATAATATCAGAATTGTGTTACGGTTCGTTGTGCTCCAGGGTAAGACATTGCCAGTAATTAAACTAAATTCCCAAAGGTCAGAAGAACTGTTATTTAATTCTGAAGATGAGCACCAGAAATTAAATTGGGTCTGCTTGAAGATCACTTTTAATCAATACCAAGTGACTTTTTGTCTTTGCTGAACATTTTGAATGTTTTTCTCGGTAAAGTACCGTATAAAGCTTCTAACAATCTTAAACAATCTTTGTATCTGAATTGTTTCTGGTGTCAGGGTGTGGTGACAGACCCTTCTTCACAGACAGCCGCCCCCTCCTCACAGGATGCCAGCGGGCAGCAGCCTTTATCAGTGGAGAACACAGGAGATCATGCCACAGCCTACTCTTACCAGCAGAAGTGAGTGTTGTAAATAGACATCTCTCTTTGTAGTGCACACTTTCTGTAAACCTAACACCAAGGTATTTGATTTATAACTCCTGTCTGTGTTGTTTGGGTGTTTTTCCTCCATTGCGTTAATGGAAGAAAAGAGTGGTGTCACTGCTGATGACATTTAATCCCAATGTGTAATTCTGATCTGCAGCTGATAATTACACTTGTAAGCTATAAATATTTGTACAGGTGAATTGATCCGGGAAACACTTGGTAACTTTATACAGCTTCATGCAACTGTTTTCACTGTTTGTTTGTTTTTATGTGGAAATTAGTTTTGATAAGTGAATTCATAGTGACTTCATATTCTAATTGAGCTAATGCTAAACCTTAGTTCCCAGAATGTCAACAAACAAAGCCATTTCATTTAGCTTATGCGAGTGGAAAAACCTGGACAGAAAGAAAACAGTCTCCTATACTGTACCTTCAATTTTAAAATATTCTACACCAGTGTTTTCTGAGGGGTAATGATTCACAAGTTAGAACAACCATGTTGAATTGTGCGCATATATTTTTAGCAACAGAAGACTACAGTGTATAGTTCTTGCAAACAAAACGTGGAGCCAATTGTTGTTTTCGCACAGAATCATGTCGAACTCTGCTTGTGAAACACATTTATTTTCTTTTTCCTTGTGTTTATTCTCCTTGTTTTCTGCCTCCTAGATAACCCACCAGTGGTTTATTTTCCAAAAAACAGCAGTCGGACAAAGAGCGTTGTGTTTGCGGTAGAAACTGTGACATTGTCCACTGTTTCCTGTTACCCTTTTTTCACTGACTTGTTTTTCTGTCTCTTTAAGATAACAAGATTGTTGGGAATCGCTGCTGCATTGCCTTCAGAAGGACTGCACTGAGGCGCTCGACACACAGAGATAATCCAAATGAAACAGGGACAAAAAAAGAGGTGACGTGGGCAACACTGAGGGGAGAATGCTTCCACTGTGCACATGCACCAAATAAAAGACAAAATGAAAAAAAAAATCAATTATATTTCTTACCTGGTTGAACGAAGAAAGAAATGATGGTTTGCTGAACTCGAGGACAATGAAAACAAATGCAGTCTGCAACTTTGAGTTTATCATTTCTCACTTTGGGACTGGACTTTGCCTCCAAAGGATAAAGAGAAGACATAAAGTGAAAACTAAACTCAACCAACAAGCTGTACAGAAAAAAAGAGCATTTGAATGTGCAGGTAGATTTTCAGACTTTTTTATTAAAAAAAAGAAGGAAGCAAAGTTTAGGAAAAAAAAACAGTTTGTCTTCCTTTGATATTAAGCTACATTATTTTCATTATTTTATTATTTCAGTAGTTTTCTAGAATATCAATGTTTTCGTAAATCTTTATTGCCTTAATTTTCTCAAACTTTGGGGAAAAAAAGTTTCCATAGTGTTGAATTATTAGAAAAAATTATGATGATGATTTGAGATTTTCTTAGACAGTTCCAAGAGCCTCTGAGATGAAATCTACAAAGCTATTTGTACAGGTTTAAAAAAAAAAAAAAAAGGTTGTTATGTATGAAGATGATTTTAAATTATGTGGTGCAGTGCAGCTGATGTTGGTTGATAAAAAAAAAATCTTCTTTAATATGACTTTTGGGAAGGGTCAATCCACTGCTTCCTGGAACATGAAGTCAAGTCTAATGGGACACACGTTCTGTTATTCCATCACATTTGTATCTTTTGAGTTCTGATTGCAGCCTTTTTACCTTCAAAGATGTTTTTGCTTTGCCTGCTTTGCTTGTTTCACTGCAAAAAAATAAAAATAAATCTGACTTTGACAAAAGCAGAAGCAAACGCTAGGATTTTTAAATGTGCAAAAAGCAATAGTTTTAGTAAAACTGTTGACGGTTTCTTGAGTCTTTCTTAAACGTTGAACAAAAGCAGCCAACAGGTGGCGTATTTTATACCAAAGATGAAGAAACTAGGTAGTGTAGAGATCTCCCTTGTGTTGCTTTTCCTTCATTTTTTCACCTCTTTAAAACCTGAACCCAACCTGTCTTGCTTGTCATGCTGTTGGCCTTTGAGAGGATTTTTATCAGTCATATGTTGTGGGTCTGCTATACAACTGCCTCAACCAGAAGAGTGTGCTCTGAGATGTTTGTTATTGTAATGTGATCAAACGTGGTGAGGATCCAAAGTGCGTTCGAACATCTGTGAGAGACCAGACACCCTGTGGCATGGAAAAAGTGAATGCGGTTGGTATTATATTGGGAAGTTGGTATAGAACACTTTGGTGGTAAAGAGGCTGACGTCCTGTGGAATATTGACTAAACCTGTACACCCTATTACGCCCTCTTCAGGCTGCATTGACTAATCCTAACTCAAATGACTCAAATCCTAAACGCTAGTGTAGCTCATTACGACAGCTTGCCAACATGTTCTACGTTTCATTATTTTTGAAACCGATAGACTCAGTTTATACGTTTTACATCAATGTCTGCAAGCCATTTAAAATGTGAGCGGGGTGAGGATCTCTTCTTAAAGAAAGGGCATTTCTGTTGAACAATTCATTTCAGCTTATGTATATTCAAAGAGGATGAGGAGAGATATGTTGTTTTTCTATTTGTGTTACACTTTTTTTGCTGCTAAACACCTTTCATTATTAGGGATTGAGGCAGTTTTGTGTTGGGTGGGTCCAGAAGAGCTGACAAGTGACAGATTGGAGCCAAAATACGGACAGTTATCCATGACTCAACCGCATTTAAAACATCCGACAAGACTTGTGCCTCTTTTCAAGTGTAAGTAGAGAACGGTTCCATGTTGCAACCCTCAGAAAACACAAAACTATTATGAGAATAGGAATCTCTTCTTGAATTAATCTGCATTATGTACTGCATAAGAGGGCATCTGTTGAAAACAAAAACACCTCTAGGGACATTAACTGGCACCTACTTGAGCCTCCATCGATGAAAAGATGCCAATGGAGATGTGGAAACAGAGGGATACACAGAAAATGCACGGTTCAACCAAAATCAAGCAAATACAAACCTCTATGGGAAAATAAATTATTGAAAGAAGAGAGAAAGTAGAGAAAGTGAGAACAAAAGTGATATTTATGAGATCTTTTTTTGTACAGGTGTGTAAAAGAAGATGCAACAGAAATAACTTTGATGATGCTATTTTTTTATTTGCTTGATCACATGCCTCCCATGTCTTTCAAATTGTGATTCTGAGAGTGTCTGTAGAACCAGTGGATATTGCTGTAGTTTCAACTGTCTCTTTTCTTTTTTGTTTCCTTTTTAGACAAATCTTTCAATAAAAAAATGTTTCAAACAGTCAATACTCATGTTGTTTATTCTGCACGCACAACGTAGTACCACTAGAGTGCACTGCTCTGCACAGTATGCAGTTACAGCAGGGAGGGTGTGTGTGTGTGTGTGTGTGTGTGTGTGTGTGTGTGTGTGTGTGTGTGTGTGTGTGTGTGTGTGTGTGTGTGTGCGCACGTGCGTGTGACGAAACAAAGGGATTTGGATTCAAACAGGCGTATTTGTTTTTTAATATAAATCCTTGGAAGCTTTAATTTTATACACAGCCACAAAGGCACAGTACCAAGATATTTTTATTAAATATCAGGACTAATGAAGACATTGCATTACATAAGAATCATGCATAGCCTAATAATCTCCATTTCAAAGACCTAGGTAGTGTACGATGCGTACAAAAGACATACACATACACGTTGGAATTCATGCTTCTTTCAGTCAGAAATTATGAAAAGAAATGTATATCATCTGCTATACAATTATATGTTTAGTAATTCCTTAACTTATGTAACAATACTATAACATGGACCAAACAATTGTTGAAAATATTCAAAGTGCTTTTTTCTAATACATGCTTTTCCTATCTACACTTAATGTTGGTAATGCTCTCAGTCTGCTGTTGCGGACTGATTCTGGCTCTGACCAAAACGTTTTTTAAAATGTTGACATCAATGCTTTATATCTGCAAATTAGTCTGACAGAAATGAGTCTCTCTCTCCTAAGGCTACATACAAACATTTTTCAGAATACATATACAGCCGTGGAAATAAATAAGACTACTCAATTTTTTTCTTAAATCTTTATTTCTACATGTATGGCAGCCATTCCAGTGTCTGTTGAATTCTAACACAGAGAAATGTTGCCAGTAGTTTATAGAATAAAATACAAATTATAATAAAGAAAAAAAAACATATGGGCTAATATATGACATATGTTATGAGCAGGATTAGGAGGGTTACTTTGAAAATGTAATTGGTTAGAATAACTAGTTACATGTCCAAAAATGTAATCAGCAACCTAATCTGAGTATCAAAATATAAAAGTAATGTAATCTAATTAATTTCCATTACTTTTGGATTACCTCAAACCAAATGTAATGCAAATAAAAACAAGAGAAAATAAATAACAGTATGATGTTTTTTTTGCTTAGTGTACGAAATGTAACCTTAGAAAAGAAGAAACTGATTCATTTCATATCAAAAAATGTAGTTACAGCAATAGTTTACAAATGCTGTTTAAACCTCATACATAAATCAAAAGCATAGATTGTATTTTTGTTTTCAAATCAGGTGTCCACCTACTGTACCACATTAAATGGGAAATGTTGTTAAAATTAGAATTAGAATTAAAAGTAGCCTAAATCGAAATCATAAAGAAAACTAACTCAGTACTTCCACCTATAGCATATCTGTCTTTATTTCAAAAAATGTTGTAACACTGTAAACCTGCTATTAATCTTTATTTTTGGTAAATGTAACGGTAATCTTATTTTCATTTCCTTTGTTATGTAATAGTAATCGAATAGAGATACCTTTTCTTTGTATCCTGATGACCTAATCTTGTTACATGTCACCTGTTACTCCCCATGCCTTGTGACGGGTATAACAACACCGAGACTAGTTGTGAAAATAAATAAAGATACAGTTGACTGCTGTCCTTAATACTAATACTATACTTAATATTAAATCCATTGATATTTTGCAAATAAAAAAATCAATAGGTGGAACATGTATTTATTTGCAAAATCATATTGAGACAATTGCACATAGCACATTCAATACATTGTTTATTAGGGGGTTTTTCATTCACTAAATGTGGAGTGTTATTGTGCACCACTGGTTTTCAATGAGGTCATTCGCTATGTGATATATGTACAGTATATTTTGAAAGACTGGCCTTGGCAAAGTGCTACCATTTAGCTTGTAAATGCTTATTTTTTGTTACATGATGTATGACATGAACAGGCACATCGAGATTTCCGGTTGCTCTGTCATTATCTCTGCAGCATTCATAGACCACTGTGTCACCTGTTTTTGCATCCTATTACTTAAACCTATGTGAGTGTGTGTAATGTTTAACATTTTGAAAGTCTTCGTTAGATACGTTATTTATCGTTTTATTCAAGCCAGTCTATTTGAAAAGTCAAAATCACTAACAGGATACACAGGGAGATTATTTTATTTTGAGTCTCTTGAGTTTTTATAAACCCTCACAATTAACACCGATGGCAGTTAATGGCACAAACTGGAAGAAAATTACCCTTATTTCACCTTGCACTTAGTTACTCTTGGTGCAATTGTCTTGGCAGGAACATGCTGCTGTAGTGCTCTCCTTCTAGTTAAAGGATAACAGCAACCCACAAGGCTCACAATGGCAAAGGCCATTCCCTTTCTCGCACACAGTAGTTCTCAGTAGCAGGTACGAATGAGGAAGATGAAAACTAAAACAACAGTTATGATGGTTAGTGCTGAAAATAGAAAGATAAGGCCGGCAAAGACGGGGTCTGTCATGGGGGGGATTTCTTTCACTTCAGACGGGATCATGTTGGACAAACTCAGCATGTAGCCCAAACTCCAACCTATTTGGGTGTTCTTTACCTGGAGACAGAAGAGAGGAGAAGAGTTTTTCTGTGTTCTCATCATGAGTTTGTCAATGTGAATCTGAGTGATGTACACAGTATTTCTCTGTGCATCTAATACATCATCTTTGCATGTCTAGTGGAGCTGAGAGTATGAAACATTCCTGTTGCGTAGTTCACAATTACAGCTCTAGGGCAAAAGATGAGTAATAACACCCTGACATCATTCCTGTTTATAACCCAAATGTGTCTGTGCTGTAATTTCCTCTAAAAGGACCTGCCCAACCATCAGACTCGTAGGCAGCCTTTAGGCGCTTAACAGCACACTGACGCTCTTGTTGGCTGGGTTTACAATTGAGAGCATTGCCAGCTGTTAAGGAACATTCTTGTTTTCAAGTCTAAAGTTTAAACCGCTGTGCAATTTGGAAACTATGGCTGTAATGTGCAGCTTTTCAACAGCTACTGTCTTTCTTCATGAGTTATGTCTTATAGATTGTGGGACCCAGAACAGGAATCCCCTTCTGTTCAGGGAATTCCATTGTTAAAGACGCTCCCTGTCCTCAAGGCATCCCGGAGAAATACATTGCTTGTCTTTCATGCTAGCCTCAACTTTTTGACTGCAGATGATTGGTATGTCTGCCATTTATCTCAATGGGTCCCAGTGGGTGGCCTAGACTCACACTTATATGTTAAATGCTAACCGCTTGTGCTTCAGATATGTTGGCAGCTAAAGCATAGCAAACGTCATTCAATCGCCAAAGACATATTGTGATGGTTTTATCACCTCCATTTTTAAAACAAACCTATTTTTCTAATATGCAATCACAGAGAATACAAAAATGTGATATGTGCGCTTCATGGCCGTGTAAACAACAGCAGTAGTAGAAAGCGGTGTAGGGGAGAAAATAATAGGTTCCTCTTTTGATCAACCAACCTCTTTTTGGAAGTTAATGTTTTTCCACGTTTCTTTGTCAAACTTGTATCCGTCTACCAGCAAAGTGAACACATAGTGAGATGAAAAACAATAAGTCCTAAGGTATCTTTCAGAGATCCAATATTTTTCTGCCTTCATCTGTAAGAAAGAGAAACATAGATCAAGAGAATGTACAGTGATAGTAAGAGGAATAATTCAAATCTATTGAACAGAATAAAAAAATGTATCAGCCTATTTGATTTCCTTCATCAGTGGTTAACAGCCTCATAGCAGTGGCTTAAAACGGCCTGATCCACTTACTAGAACATTAAGAAGGTTAAATTACAAGTATAAGACAATGCTGACCTCTAATTGCATTAGTATTTATTACAGGAGTAAAGTGGTCACATAGGGAGCATGTCAGGGTGGAATGATTAGTCAATACACACTGGATTTTGACCCAGGAGACCAGGCGATTGTGTTGGATGAAACTTATTTTAAGTAACAATACACTGCTGACACACACACATGATCTTTTCCTCCTGCTGTCTAAAGCTGGCTTCATTTCCAACATTGAGCACATAATACTCCTTCGCCTCATCTTCATCATTCAAATGTTATTATTGACAACTGATAATGGCCATTCAATGAGTTCATAACAGTAGTTAGTAGGAATCTCCAAATCCTTGAGCTGATCATTCTAAAATAACAAATTCCACCATAGATTATCTGTATGTGTAAATTCCACTAAGTTGTTTACTCGGTGAGTTAAGCTACAGTGTTGACATGTTTGTTGAAAGCACGTCTTGGATCATCTCCAGGCATTTATCTTATATCAGGTATTTTGCCTTAGGGAAAAAACTCTTCTTACTTCTTGATAAGCAGATGTATTGTGGATTGTGGTTGGCCATTGTGCTTTACGAGCTAGAGTTTGCCGCACAACTTAGTGTGTATAAACTCAGTGTATTTACACTGTATTTTACCCCCCTGTTCCACCTTTTTTCCTCCTATTATTACTTGAACTTTATAACAATTGAAACACTTACCACTGTCCATTGTTCTTCACAGAACTTAGCACACGAAGCATTGAATTGGCCAATATCGGATCCATCTTCCAACCCAATCGCCTTATTAGTATAGTAGAATCCTGCATATGCCTGGCACAAACAGTAAAGACATATCATAAGTTGTTTTCATTTTCATCTCTCTTCTTGCATGTGTTTTATTTGCTTTGTGTGTTACCATAAATTCTCCAGTGACTGGTGGCTGCTCAACCCCGTTGAAGGAACACTGGGGTGAAGAACACGTCTTGAAATCAAAAAGACTCTTCACTATGCTTAGGCACTTGTCCGAGTTGCCAGTACCCACAAAGAAGAGTTGTTGATCTGAGTTGTAGTTGTTTGACTTCTTAGTGCACTGTGTTTCATAAATGTATGACGCACTCAAGGTGACATTGTAACCTTTAGGGTAGCAGGGGTTAGGAATGTAGCTAAGGTCAGATGACTCCTGGGACATGAAGAGAAGGTTATACATGTCAAAAGAAATAATGTTGAATGAAGAAGAAATACAACTATGAGATAGGGAGGGGACATGGGAGGTTGAGATAAGACAGTGTGGACAACATTCTTACTAACAGATGTCATCTAAATATACAAACCCAAAATGATTTACTTGAATTAAACTTTAAAAGTGCAGATACTGATGTACTGTACATACACGCCTTTAAGTTGACATTTACACATTTATACCCATAACACTTTTAAGCTTATGTCTCCAAAGTCAATTACTATACATGAAGAATCTATTGGCTACTAGAAATAATGCATTTCTAGCAGACTTGTTTGACGACATTCACACTTCAATCAATATTCTTAATTACATAATGCATTCTTGACTGGTCTCCCCTTGCCTGTTAGCAACTCAGCGACATAAGCTTCCACCAATCAATTCTTAAATGGGCATTAATGGAATTTGGCCTGTACATGCATGCAAAAAAACAAACATACATTTCCACTGCCAAAAACACACATTCAAACATGAACATAAAAAAACATCCCAAGGAAGGAAACTCAAAAAACACATTCAAAAGACCAAAGGATAGCTGTGTACCTTGACTACTTTGTCCAAAACCATCTTCCCTGCCTCATTTTTCCCATAGCAGAGGAAACTGTGTGTGTAGACATTGTAAGGGTAACCATACAGTTTGACAGGCAAGTAGTCAGGCCCGCTGAGATTACTCTGGACAGCAAAGGCGATCTGTGTTGATGCTCCACCAAGGTCCATGGACCCTACAGTCTTTTCCCCTTGAGGGCGTGCATATTTGTTCCATGCATTTTTCTGTAAATAAAATGTAAAGAATTAGTACAGCATATGATAATCCATGTGATCGCCCTTTGGTAAATTTGCATTATTTTTGCACAAGTTTAACGAAAAATCCACCCACGATATGACTATTGATCACTCACCCCGTCTTACGTTGAATTATTGAGGAAAACTGTTCATGCCTCCACAGTGAACCAATAGTAAAATAAGTAAATTAGTCAGTTAAAGTCAATTCATGGGAACTGTGTTCAACTACAGCATATCCATCTCAAATCACAGTATTACATACTTGTAAGCAACTTGCAGTGTATAATGCAAGTCTCAATCATCCTCAGAGGAGTAGGCTCCCGTGCAAGTGTGAAACTGTTAGTGTCAGACATTTTATATAGGCTGACTGCATAAATGAGACATGGATTACACATCATCAGTTGTGTGAGAGTTTGTAAACAGATCTTTGTATATGCTTTGGCTTTTGTTAAGTGGAGCAGCCATTTACTTCTAATCAATTAGACTTTCTTTTTGTATTATTCCTTTATTCACTGTAGAGGCAGTAGCGAAAAACAAACAAGGGCTCAATACTGGGTGAAAAATGATGTACACATGGTCATTCTGTGGGTGTAATATTCCTTTAAAATGATAAGTACACTTGGACCAGATGTATCAATGACAGTGGCCTTACCTCTAGTAAGTTTCCCATGAGGTAGTTGACAGTAATCCATCCATACAGCCCTTCTTCTTGTCCAGAAATAATGGAAGCGTTTTGGAAGACGAAAGGCAAAGACACCAGGTATTCCCTAAGATCTCGCATGATTTCATTTGACCTCTGTTCATCCTTCTCCCTTATAGCAAAGCAGAACAAGTAACATGAGAGCAGATCTTTCTGGAAACAGCAGTGGTCAATTGTGAAATATGTATCATTCATCTTTTTTTGTTGTTGTATATTATGGAAAATGCACTTGTTTTGCTCTCTTGTGAGTGAGATAATCAGATTGTTTGCCTGGTGTATGTATGTATGCTACATGGGAAGCAAGCGCAGGCCTGGAGACTGAAAGGAAGAGGAAATAGCCATTGACCCAAGCCTCAGAGGGCATTGGGAAGAATCATGTGGTGCATGAATGGGTTTAAATTGCTCTGATCCTTCTGGAATTGTAAGTAATGTTAACAGAATATCTTGTGTACTGTATAACTTATTTCCACACAGTCTTACTGTAGCAATCTCATTCCAGCAGTTGCTCCCAGAAAAAGAGTTGTGGTTTTGTGTTTTTCAGCAGGAATGGCTTCGGTGATGTTCTTAATGCACACTTTAAATCCCGTCCATGACTTGGCATCTTTTTCATTGTCAACTTTCATCTCTGAGATACCGTCACCTGTGGGCACAGCGGCAAGCTAAGATAATATTCTCAAGCGCGGTTACAAAGATATCAACTAACATCCATATAAGTCTGTTATAAAACTGTTATTTCTATAAGTTAACCAAATAACTCTGTCAAATATAGTTGAATATGAAACTGAGGTGAATAAAGCAGGAATAAGTAAAGGATAGCAATTGTTGCTGGAAAGTACTAATGGGCTTAGAAAAAGTTGAACAGGAAACCAGTATGCATTGATACAAAACTGTGAGCAAAAGGAGAGAAGAAGGTAAAGAGGGTTATCATCATTTAAAAGGAAAAAGTTATGTTGATCTTTGGAGGTCAACATAACTTTTTATTGCAAAGACCCATTAGTGAGATCGAAGAGTTAGAATTATTATTATATTATGTTATACATTATGATTTTTAGGTAATGTTTGATATACAGAACATCTAAAACTATTACAAAGAAAACCTGCAATTTTTGTATTACTCACCAGCAACTCTACAGTTCATTTCCTCAGTCACCACTCCTGTTTCATTTTCTTTCTCCCCCGGCCACTTGTACAGGTACACACTGGAACGTGATGAACCTGAGTCTATCACGATGCCATACTGAAGAGAAAAAACACATTGTTACTGAATCACATTTTTCATTTCCTTAACCTGGTGTACCCTCTACTATGATTAGTAAAATATACTTAATGAAGAGGAATGTATGTATATAAGAGCGGAGACTATAAACATTAAATTAAACTACAAAGAGGCTGTTGTGACCGTGTCCACCCCTGAAAAAAAAAAAAAAAAAAACTGTCAGTGTCACTGACTGATTACCCCTTTCAATGGACGTTACCCTTACATCTGGAAACCATCTGGCATCACCTTCACATATGAGAGTGTGGGGGATTTGAAGGGTTTGTAAACCAGTTGTCCCTTTCTCTTTATTGAGAACTGTTTTGTACTTTGTTGAATTGAGGAAGACATGCAGCCTAATAGCGCACAGATTGATGTGACCATCCATTATGCGTGTACATGTTTACCTCATAGCTGTATTCCTTGAACCCCCAGGTGTCTTGGATGACAGCCACAGCAACTAGAGCAGCAATGCTTGCCAACAGGAGAAGCAGCACTCCTGCTATGCGACATTTGTAGCCCATTTGCTGTTTGGAAGACATTTCCTGTTAACAAGGAATGGGGCTTTAAAAAAAAAAAACGGGGTTAAAAGAGTTGTTCTCACTAAAAGCATTTGAGCACTCAAAGTGATTACATAAGGAGAGGTTTGAGTGATGATGAGCAATAATAGAGTAAAACAACATTAACAGTATTGATGGACTAAGTATTACCACAAGGTTTATCGAAAACATACAAACACAACTGGAAACAGAATCATGAGGAACATTGTGGATAACGATTGGCTGTCTTTGTTCATTTAAAATGCTAAGTTTTCTTCAAGGCAATGATAATCTTATGAGATACTTTACTCCCATAAGATAATCTTCAAACTATATACAAAGCAATGTATGAAATGGGAATTTGTTGTATGTTTTGCATGATCTGTAAAGGACAATACAGTATATGCCTATTTCAGTTTCAGATTCTTTGAAGAAAGTGAACTGTGGATTTGTTTGTTGATATAAGAGATATTAAAGAGGGAGTCAGTGCTTTCCAAAGTTAAGGGGAAGGGCAAGAAGTAAGCAAAGACTCAAAGACCAATGCTTTAATTCAACAGCCATCTAGCAAATGTTCTGCTCATGAAAGCCTTACATCTTATTTAGCCTTGAGGTTTTGGTTGTGCAGTTCATAAAAACTCCAACACAATATCACATTTCAATATTGCAAAAACCCTAATGAAAGGGAAAACCTGCTATTGAAGATCATAAGGTTTGTTTTGTGTTTAACTCACCCTTATGGCTTCGATAAAACAAAAATACCTTCCCTACAAACACTCGTATTTAGAACAAAGGCACTCAATGTCAAACATCCGCCAATGGAAAAATGCTCACTCAGAGAAACACTTTTTAAGTCAGATTTGGATTTTGTTAATAAACATGGCATGCTCTGTTTGAGTTTCAAGTGTTTACTGAATTGCAGAAAACAGTGTTTCATGCCAGATCCACCATATGCACTTTGGAGAAGAAGTCCCACAAGACCAGAATCACACAAGCATTTCTCATGTATATCAGTAAAACGCATTATTGATGCACTTTGAAAAGCAGCTGTTTGTATCTCAATGTCTGCAAACTCTACATTTTTTCTTTCTAAATGATCTGGTTAATTCCCTTTTCATTTCATGCTGGTGATTCCATACTTTTTTAACTGTGCCACTATCATTGATATGCACTGTGTATGGTGATAACTAATACATAAAATCACACCAAGCCTAGCAAAGTCATGATATGTAATTCATTCATTTATATAGCATACGTTTCTTTTACAGTCAAAAAATAAACCATCAATGGATCAGCAACGGATAACACACCATCCTATGCATTAACTGGTTGTCTTTATGGCAATGGGAGGTCATAAATGGATGCAACATACTAATAACAACCTTGTGTCAGTCTTCAGCTATTACATGGTACTGTCTCAGCCCTGTCATTATCAGACTGTTAAACATTTGGTAAGCTGCACCACAATTCTCCCCCTTCTTTCTTTTCCCCTCCTTTCTTCTTCTTATTAATGATCTTTTAAGCTGTATAAACCCCAAATAAATATTTGAAACCTCTGTTTTCAGTGTGTGACAAGCCAACAGCAACGGGATACTGTCACCATGGCAACTCCAGGTGAAAACACCCAGGTAAACGCTACCAGACAAGGTGTGATTAAAACCTGTAGAAATGTCAACAAACATGTCTCAGACAGATGTGGATTGAGTCAGTTCAACTCTTTTGTGTGTTTCTTTGTTGGTGTCTCTGGTCTATACATTGGTCTGTTTTATTTATTTATAGCTTTTTATTTCCATGGCTTTTTCCCAGGCGTGTGATACTGTATACATGGACTTGAGGGGATGATGTCAATTTTTTTATGAACAGCGTAAGAAATTAGTTTACGATTGTTCTAAGCTTTTCTCTTTTATGTCGACTTATGTAGGCTGAACATTTAAATATATACTTTAGAAATGTGAGTTTTGCATTTGTGGTTGTTGTGTGCCCAAGAAAAAATCAGTTGTAAATCTGGTTACATCAGTCTTTAACATCAGTGTCCTGTTGGGTCCAAGTTGCTTAAATGCCAGTGACTTTTCATAATAATAGTTTAATTTACTAAGTATTTCAAAGTACAAGGGATTGTAATTTTGTCGTTGATGTGTGTTTTATTACAGCTAAAATAGGGGTAATTCATTTTATGATTTTGTGTCTGTATTATATGAACAGTATTACTTCTCAACATGTTTTGACAAATAAGGTTTTTTTACTTCCATAAACCATTACATCACAAATAGTGAAATGTGGAGACACTCACAGTTAAAGCAAGTGAGCTAAGAAGAGACAGGCAACTTGGTTTTTAAATTGTGTTCAGTAATGTCCTGTAATTTCCTTTATCTCTGTACTATGCATGAGTGTGTGCTTTTTGTTTGAATAGTTTGCATCTACAAAAGTAAAACAATTGCACACGTTATCACAAAGTCAGCTCTTATTTGACAGGCTTGAATTGAAGGAAAGTGCGATGAAAAGCAAAGGATCAACCACTGTACCAACAATCAAGGATGTGTTGGTACCTGCAAGTGCCAACTCCAAAGAATAATCTCAAGTTCTCACAGTAAAAGCCATGAGTCATTCATTTTGCAAACACATGGATAATTGAACTGTGTTTGTGTTCCTTAAGCGGCAGACAGTAAGAAACCAAAAGTGTGATTTTCATTGTGTCTGTGGATGTGTGAGTACTTGTATTACATCACAAATAGTGAAATGTGGAGACACTCACAGTTAAAGCAAGTGAGCTAAGAAGAGACAGGCAACTTGGTTTTTAAATTGTGTTCAGTAATGTCCTGTAATTTCCTTTATCTCTGTACTATGCATGTGTGTGTGCTTTTTGTTTGAATAGTTTGCATTTACAAAAGTAAAACAATTGCAAAACAGCAATATGTATTCTATAATAGGACATAATATATTGCGATAATACACCGCAAACAGCTGTGTATTCAATTAATACAACAATTTCACTGTTTAAAAGGCAAAGCACGCCAAAAACAAAGTATGAAACACTCAGCTCTGTTATCCAGCCCTGTGCACAACCACACCCCTCTTACTCTTATTTTGTGCAAAAGGTAAACAAATTACACAATACTGCAAACATAGTAGTATCATAGTATCTGACAAGTCTGTCGTGTACATTTCCATTGCAAGATTTACCACAGAGCACCCCCGCATTATTCCTGCAAGTACGCTTGAACATGTTGCCTTTGCTTGAGGGAACTGATCCTCATGAGTAAAGGAGTGTGTTTAAACATGTCCATACACCCATATAGCACAATCACAGTAGAGAAACCCAATGAAAGTGAAGCAATCTTAACTGTGTTTGCAATTCTAGTGGGTTGTGTGTGCTAAATAAATATGTATGTGAAGGAAAGCAGCTTAGTTTGTTTCTTACCTTGAAGAGCTGGTTTGTAGATCCTGGTTGGATCCTTGTGGAAGTGAGGTGGCTCTGAAGGGGGGATGAAGAAACACAGCAGGAAACAAGGGAGCAGCAGAGGGAGGGAGAAAAAGATAGTCAGTTGTGAGCGTGGGCGATTGAAGGAGTGATTGTCCCACAAGAGACAGGAGCTGTTGTACCCCAACAAAACTGAGATAGTGAGGGAGGGAGGAAACATGGGAGGAGCAATGTGTGAAAGCTCTAGTTTTCACCAATCCCATTGCAGTGAAGACACAGAACAAGCAGCATGTAAGAGCAGGCAGGGAATGATGCAGGGCTTGATCTTGCTCACTGTCTTTGTGTAATGATTTAGCACAGATTAAGGTGTTGTTGTGTATCCATAACATAATGTAATAAGGGAGAGGAGGAGAAGGGGTGAAGTTAATTGATGTAATCAATAACATAAAGTGCAATGTGGTTGAGTATCTGCTGCACACGTTATCACAAAGTCAGCTCTTATTTGACAGGCTTGAATTGAAGGAAAGTGCGATGAAAAGCAAAGGATCAACCACTGTACCAACAATCAAGGATGTGTTGGTACCTGCAAGTGCCAACTCCAAAGAATAATCTCAAGTTCTCACAGTAAAAGCCATGAGTCATTCATTTTGCAAACACATGGATAATTGAACTGTGTTTGTGTTCCTTAAGCGGCAGACAGTAAGAAACCAAAAGTGTGATTTTCATTGTGTCTGTGGATGTGTGAGTACTTGTATTTGCACGCAGAGATGTGATAGTATTTTGTTGCATTTTATCAAAACATGCTTGATTTTACATGGCTCTGTCAGTCAAAAATCCCATACTGTAAGAAGATGGAGGCTCATCTAAATGCATCACCCTTAGAAGTCCAGGTTGTTGGCCAAAAGAACTTCAACCAATCATATACATTCCGTAACAAAACATTACTTTTAAATGTATTTTATCCAATGTAGCTGTCACTTTGTCACTCTTTTCCTTCCATACTCCATTGTCACCAACCTTGTCTTTTACTCTTTATGTTCACAGGCAACAATTCAAATTACAATACAGGAAGTATTAACAGTCTTAAGGGGCCACAAAAAGCTGGCAATTTAACCATGACCAATGTTCTGCTAACCTCCAGGAGGCATTCCACCAATTATACATGTCAAAGTGAATTCACTAGTCACCAGAGGCTCATAACCAGCCTCTGAAAACAATAATGGGGCATGAAGTTTTAAAGCTACAAGAGTTTAGGGTGTATTCAAAACTGTGTTCAGTTGCCTTTTGGGAATTGTAGGGCTTGACCAAAGGTATCAAAAGGCAGGATATATTAGCGTCAGCTACTGCACTTGCCATTTCTTTTTCAAAATCATAGGGGTAATGCTAAATACCTGGAGGGCACTTTTAACAAGGTAATTGCTTTAAGTCTATTAATACAATAATTAAACCTAACCAAGCTTCAGTTGCAATGACAATGAATGAATATTGTATTGGAGACAAACAAATAAAAGGTATTGCTTTTCCTCGTTGTTAATGTCCGTATGAACATATAGCATACAAGAAAACATGTTCGATGTGATGTTTCGATTGAAAAAATTATTAATGCAACACTTGCACACTGAATGTTATTATTAGTGGGCGTAGTCAAGCTCAGGCTCCCCAGGGATCTAAATTAAATTGGCTTGGACTGAGCAAAGTCGGTCATATTGTTCACCCGGTAGCCAAAGGCTGAGCTTTGTGTTAACTGCTCCTCTGAGGTGAAAGTAAACTAGGAATGTGACCATCTGGTTCTCCATCCTGCACTTGGCCTGTGTCATATTTTGTATTTGTAATTTTGCTACAATGAGTTTAAAGTTGCTGCAGTGCTTCCCATCCTTGTGGCTGCTCTATATTTCTATTGAATTCCTTAAAATTTCAGGTCTTCTGGTTATTTGGATTGCCTACAAAGAACACACTTATGTCAAAGTGAATTACATGTCTGATTCAGTTCTCAGAGAGTGAAGATAAAGTATTTTTAGCTCCCCAAAGTGAGACCTGAAACCTGCTGGTCTGAATGAACCGGACGGATAGGACGCGGAAAATTAGATTTGTACAGAGAGAGGAAATAGAAGAGAGACAGAGAGCTCCTACTTAACTTTATGTAACACAAGCCTCCTGAATATAGATTGCATTACATTTCTGTAGTACTTCAAACCGGTTAGATACCGAGGTGTGCCCTTTTTTGTATTGCTGACATTTATTACAATACTGCTTTGTTCATGTAGTACTCTGAGAAATTTAAAAAACGAGAGAAAAAGATGAAGGGAACAATTTTTGAAAGGTCTTTCACAAGCAAGGTGAGAGCAATAGCAAACGTTTTATTGGGTTAAGTGCAGTTGTTATATTGAGCTGGACAGCAAGTATTGTTAACCAGCTTAATGCCTGTTGAAAGTTATCTCGTTCTTAGAAAATATTAGCAATTCAACGGAAGAAAACCCACCAGCAAAGGGAAATGAGAGGCAGCTGGTATTCCTGATGTATACATTATATATATTTTTGTATAAATAAGTAACAATGATTTTCAGTGTAAATTATTCTCAACACATAAATTATTCTACAGAGTTGAGGTTTTTTATTCAGATGCAATGGACACTTGTCCAATGCTTCAAAGTCCTATTAATAAAATCTAGGCAGTAAAGCTGTATTATCCTTTAAATCTACTCCATCATATACTTATTATAAACAGTAAAGCTAAGTCTGAGTTGCCTATATTGTTATTCAATAAGTTACTTCTCATACATGCATTGTATATTCTATATTGTCTGGTCGTAAATATAAAATATATCACCACCATTAAATTTACTGCCAGAAAATCAATCATCGGGCATTATTTTTTGTCAATCCTTTTATAAAAAATAATGAAATATGTTTCTTAATGTAAGAAAACGTTTGCTTTTCCAAGTAAGATTTAACCTTCTTTACAACTAAGTTCAGCTCCATCTGCCTCACAACATTACCGACTACATTAGGGCTGTTGCTAGTCCGCTGAGAAGTTCTCACTAATTGTCTCTTTCTGATTCTGAGCTTTCAACATACAGTTAACACTCCCAGGAATCTCCGCCACAGCCCAGGGAGGAAATGTTGTGGTGGTGTTGCGGCCAGAGCAATTAGAGGACAGATGCACTTCAGATCCGCAGAAAGAGCCCGTCGGCTATTCAAGCATCTCAATTTGAGCCAGGGCTGATAATAAGGTTTACATCATCTCTCTCTGTTCTACTTTTATTTCTGACTCATGCTCAACATTTGTCAAATGGATTTGAGTTCTTAATGTGATACCAAAATTAATTATATAAGCACACACATTATACAAACTGAGGCATCTGCCCTGCCATGATAAAAGAAAATAATCCATCCTGCCTCTAATGTGTGGGCTTGTGCACTTTAAACCCAGAACCCTTTTTATTGCCTCAACATGAGCCCTTATCCCCACCTCAAACCCAACTCAATACAGTGGCAAACTGTCTTTATGGTTATGATGTAGGCTTTCCTAATATAGAAAACACTCTCTCAGTGCCGCCAGTGATATTACAGAGAGACATCCCCAGGAAATATGTAACACAACCCGGTATCTCTTGCATACTAAAGCTGCAAAATAACACTCATCACCCTACTATTGAATTATCAAAAAGGAAACACTTATCCTAATATAATTGGAAGTATTATTGTTAACAGCAATCAGTGCACAGTTCAACACAAGGCATTAAATGCTTGCATTGTAACATGATCTCGGAGGTCTTAAATGTAGCTGTGACTTCAGAATGAGTTATGTGCTGATGGCTGCTAGATTGTAATGTTTTCCCATCTGATGCCTCCCAAGTGAAAACTTGTCTGTTGCAAGCATTCAACCAATAACCTCAAATGATAAATGCTTGAAAGCTGCTGATGCTAAAGCAAAACAGTGGAGCTGACATCATGTGTTGGACTCCACTATAACACTGGGATTCCAATAACGCCTCGTGCATCATCCAGGCTCAA
The DNA here is from genome assembly GCF_036324505.1 of Eleginops maclovinus. Lineage (NCBI taxonomy): Eukaryota > Metazoa > Chordata > Actinopteri > Perciformes > Eleginopidae > Eleginops > Eleginops maclovinus. Next base: position 17,046,867 of record NC_086351.1, on the reverse strand, counting down.
TGGGACTTTTCAGCACCTGAAAGGATTGTGTCAGACTTGATGTTTTTTCACAAAGTTTACGTTTAAACCAGGGGTTCTCAAATTTGCAGGGCAACATTTCCCATGAAGTCCTTCATTATCATAACATCAATCAAGCATATATTTACTACCATTTGTATACTGAAAAAACGAAATGTTGGCTTTAATGAAATGTATTATCTCAACAGATTTCGCATAACTGTATAATATATTAGGTCCAACTTAATACTTTTGCTTTCAACTAACCTAATACAGTTATGTGAAATGTGTTCACATAACTGTATTATTTGTTTGTATTCCATTTGGACCTAATGACTGATAATAGATTGGCATGATGACACAATCATGTCAGAGTAATCATTTAAAAAAAATATTGTATGCACTTCAGCTCATTTGATCAGTGAAAGCTTGGAAAGTAAAGTGAAAGGCAAGAAAGTAAGAGGACATTGTATACAGCAAAGAGCCATGACTCAGAGTTGTCTCAAAGCTTATTCGGGCACCAGTAATGGGCCCAATACATGTTACTTATTGATGCAAATTGTCCCAGATTTTTACTGGATGCACTATAATCATCAGTCATACTCTTTGCCACACATATTGACTTTTATGCCACTACTTAGGAATACAACACTGACACCAACATTAACTTTTCATTTGACATGGTAAGCAAACATAATTATATTCACACAGCCAGCAGATACTGAACAACCTTATCATTCAACTGTTTTTCTGACCACCAGATGAAAGCAAGTCCAATAGTCAGTCGTGCCAAATGCTCAAAAGATTGTTGCTAACTGTGTCAGTCTGCTGTTTAGTGCTGGGTCACGAGAATGGTGAGAGTGAATCAAAACAGTAAGGTTAAAGGTCAGAAAAACAAAAAAACAAGCGTTATAAAGCTTATAAGGTCCCTTCCTAAAGGTGTTAGTAGGAAATATAATAATAGCTCCTTGCATGTTAAAACTGATACAAACTCTGAAACTGACTTCCCTGCATAGCCTTACGTGACTCTTCTGGTTCATGCAAATTAACTCTGACTAAGTTGTGAAATCCATGCATAGCCTGAAGAGTCAACTGAATGCATCTCAATGGGCCTGATTGCTGATTCACTAAATCAAAGTTCAACTGTGTCTTCTTCAAGAGTACATCTCAGCAGTTACACAGTACTTAGGTTTAACTGCTTTGCCCGGGGCACTATACATAGGCGCCGATACCGTGGGTGCTTCGGGGCCCGAGCACCCACGGAGATTGCCGAGCACCCACGGAGATTTAACCGCACACACGGAGATTGTCGAGGGTCGGGCTTTAAACTTTTTAGAGCACCCACCGGCAGAAACATAAATCGGCGCCTATGGCACTATAATGTACTCTAAATTAAAAATACATTTGACCCCCTGAAGTCTAAAACACAAATACAGTAGCAATGCCTTGACATAGTAAACAGCAGTGTAATTCACCAAGAAGAGACCTATTGGACATGCAGAGTAGCAGGCCGATGTATTACAGTGTATACATCACTCCCTTTATTAGGCGTATGCGGATGTGGGTCATCCACTGACAACTGTGTGAATGTCAGTTGACAGAAGTCGTGGCAGCATTTCTCTTGGAAACATGTGTAATGGCGAACTCTTTTGGGCAAACTGAGCAATGGCAACTCCAGAGTCAATCATTGCAGAAACGTAAGGTTCATCCCAATTTCCGTCCTCTATGACTTGACCCGGAAATCGATCGAGACGCGCCATGTTGGAGGACCTCCCAATCACTTAAATGCACACGGAGGAGTCGAGGAAGGAGGAGGGAGGAGGCTTCCAGAGGAGATGAGAGGGAGGATACATGAGTGTAGAGACTACGCGGAAATGTTATCGCTACTCGCGCACCAAAACTCCGCCCACAGTTCCACAGCCGTCTGCTCACTGCAGCTGTTCTTACTGTTAAAGGATGATCAGTCAAGGTTTGAAGTGCTTTCTATACAAACATTAAAGTATGGTAAATATACTTACAAATGCAATAATGATGCTTTGATTATAAAATAATAACATCTCCAACTAAAGCGATACCTCAAACTGAGTTTACAATTACTTTTTTTTCCATTTTAGTAATATTGCCAAAATTCGACCTATTCTATCACTGCGTGATGCTGAAACTGTAATCCATGTGTTTGTATCTTCTAGACTTGATTATTGTAATGTCCTTTTCTCTGGTCTTCCTAGCTGTTCTACTAGAAATCTGCAGCTTGTTCAGAATTCTGCGGCCAGAATCTTAACAAAAACCACACCTATTCTGGCCTCTATTCACTGGCTCCCAGTGCAAGCTACAGCTGATTTTAAAGGGGACTTTCCACTAAAAAAGGTTTTTCCCTGTTGTTTTTGACATAAGATAAGTAATATGAGTTTGTGAACTATGGTAGGTTTGAAAACTATGGAACTTGTCTGCTGTATGCAATAGCGAATTAAAGAAAATAGGCGGAAGATATGGGCCAATCTGAAGTCTCCGTCAGTGTGTCGTAGCAAAGCTTAATTATTATTCGTGGCTCCGCCCACTTGGTTTGTAACCGCCCATATAATTTTTGACAGAACCAGGCAGAACCAAGGAGCAACCTCCGGGGCTGAGCAGTGAAACACATACGGAAGTGCCAAAACCTGCAGTTCATCGAATGGCCGCGTGGCCTGGCTCCAAAAAAGCAATTTACATAGACCCCCATGTTAAATTGCCAATTTCTACAGCAGAAATAAACATGTTTACAGCGTGGTACAAAAAATGCTTTTAGTCTCTATAGCTAATTTCCCTATTCATGACAACTGTGAGGAGGGTGAATTTATATATAACTCTCCCGTTTTAATTATATTAAGGCTTAAAGTTATGCATAATTAAGGCCACAGTCGCTTTGATTGACAGGTTAGCGCCGTCAGTGGGCGCTAGCCGCTAGTTGTCTGCTCTGCTAGCTAGAAGATGTCGACGGTGGGAGTCGCCCACTTTGAGCTTCACTACGGCTCTTCACAAACCGATGGGTGACGTCACGGATACTACGTCCATTATTTATACAGTCTATGGTTAGAACGAAATCCGGTGACTAGCAGACTTGCTTTTCAGACGCAGATGAATTGTGGAGCTGTTGTGGGAGTTGGGCCGCAAGCACACTGCTAGCCTCGGTGTATAAAACTCCCCCGTTAGTTGGACTATTCCATGCGACCCCCTAGCCAGTACAAGTGGTCTCAACCATGTTGCGTAATTTAGTAACGTGCACTTGCAGTTTAGTGGAAGCAAGGAGACGGATGGCGATCGGGCTGTCATTATTGTTTTATAACCGCATAACTGTGTTATAGTGTTGGCGGAGTCTGTGTGTTGTGGACATGCTTGTACGTGCATGAAAAATGTAAGTACATGTACTCTTGTCCAGTTGAGTGATGTTGGAAATGTTCTTTTATTCGAAGCCCAGGAGACGATTCAAAAGAAAACGAAGTGAAGCTCCTCTTATAAGTTTAAAAAGGAGTATTTAATAAAAGGATGCAGCAGTAGGTTTTTACAAAAGTTTCACAGCTGTGGCTCAATAGCCCGGTACACGCGTCCACAGGCCGCTGACTGAGTGGAGCTCATTAGTAGTTACTGTCTGGCAGTCCGGAACAAGAGAGCTCGATTTCACAATACAAACATGTTTTATAGAACCATCCCTTTCCGACCATACAATAAACAACTTCGAAATAAGACGTGCTTCGGTCTCGTGCTTTCATTGGTTGGTAGCGGGGGGCTGGATCCTGTTGGCCGCTTATCACATGGGGTTCTCCGGATTTTTCTATAGGCTGACGTCGTCGGGGGCGGGCCATCGTATGACGTCACCGTGGCCATCTTGTTAGTGATGTCCTGAAGCTCTCACCTACGATATTCTATTATGCAATCCTTCTGAGGTGTATCAGTTATTAAACACGCAATAGTATCATTGCAGCATCAGTGAGTGAGAGGTATAGGCGGTGTGTTTAGTATGTAACTCCACGCGTCGTTCTCCCTCTACTCATACATACACAATACAATATTAGCTATATGCTATCTGAGGCTAAAAACAACATCCGGTAATACTACCGGAATTGGACAAATATGATCCGTCCAGAAACAGTGAATTATCTTTTAATGTTCCGTTCGCAATATAGTGATTATTTCTAACAGTGATCAGGAAGTTTATGTACCCCGCTAACTCCGTAAACTAGGTTAGTTAGCCTTAGCAGCTAGCATTGCCATGCGGAGCACGTGGCAGCCCAGAGTGCGGGCCTGTCGCCTCGCCTGTATTAATGTATAATGCAAACACCCATTAAGTGCCGGGCTAATGTAAGCATTATTATGTACACTACAGTTATTATATAGAATTGTGTGCATTCCTGTACTTTGCTTGGTGTGTATGTTATAATAGACCTCTTGTAATTGCATATGTCGGTGCTATGCTGTTGCGGCCTTCGGCCAATAGAGGGCAGCACATGCCAGCCAATTGTGCCCTTTCTTAATGTAGATGTTAACTGTATCGTCCCTCTACATTACCTGTTTACTGATTTCTGTTTCCTCGTTATGTTACAGAGACCACACACACACAAAACCACACGAAAGAACACACCCAGTATAACACCCTAACCCCTACATCAATGTTCAGTTCATCACCCTGCAATAAAGTCTGTTAAAGTTGGAACTGCCGTTCTTCCTCACAAGTCGTTCGACCCCTTCTTACAGAGGATAGGAAATCAAGCTGCAGGACAACCAGAACTTTGCTCACACCTTGTCCTCCACACTCGGCAAAGCAGCAAGCTAACGCTGTAAACGCTATTCTACCAAGTTTTCAGGCCTTATGCACACTAACTTTACCTGAACTGTGCAGAAATACTGCGATGGTTTTTCATCACAACACGGTAACCTCTTAAGCCCAGACGCAGCAACTTGTAAGAAACAGTGTCTCAGGGCATGTTAACATTTAACAACCTATTAATGTGGCATACCCATTTAACGGGAAGAAAATCAGCTACCAGACTGTAGCGTCCCCGGCTAAATGATGGTCGAACTCTCAAACTGATGGTTCATATTCCTTTATTTGCGAACCGTGATCCATTAAAGAAACGCACCGTATGAACACACCATAAGAGCTATAAAGACAAAAGAAAAATACAGTTACCTTTCCTTTTACTTAAATGAAATTATTTTTAACTGCTTTTATCACATAAACAATCATGTAAGTTTACTCCCTTTTTCTCTATTCTAATTAAAAGACAATCTCCAATGGAGTGCTGTATTACCATGAAATAAACAGTTTTTAACCTTAGCAGACCTCACACAAAACAGACAAAATACGTCCTGTTGCATTAATAAAACAACCAACGAGTTAGCTTAGCTCCATCTCACTTCAATACAGACCGACACGGCAGCTCGGCCAATGCTAATAGTAGCTACCGCAAACCAACGGCAACCAAACTCGAGCCGGGCATAAAACATAGCATGAAAGGGTAACTAAAACAAACCTTGTGCCCCTTATTAGCCAGGTACTAGTGCGTTTCATGTATTTTCCTTTCTCTTTAGTTAGGCACACTTTTAGCATTGAAGCCACACTTTTCCAACTGCCGTTAGAATCCGAAGCACCGGATGTTCAGGATGTCTCGGCGAGACGCTTTCAAAATAAAAGCACTGAATATAACGTCTGCTTAATATATAAGAAATAATGACCTGTCCTTAACTAATGTGTCGCCATTAGGGCGATATATTTTGACTTTTATTTTGACACATTGAGAAAGAATACAAACTTTTACTTTGATACAATTTCCTGTAACTTCCTTACCACTTCCTGCCTTGTCATCAGTTACTTCCCACTCAGTTCCTATCTGTTGAAAACAGTTAATACTTAAGAATTCCTGACCGTGAAAGATGCTAGAAGCAAAGTCGTAAGTAAAACTCATTGTTAAGTTAAATAATTGATAGATTAAGTTAAGTTTAAAGTTGAAAGAGAAGGTAATAATAGTCTTAAAAGATCGTTTTTATTTACATGTATTTACAAGGATATTTCATAAGACTTCATGTGAAGCTGAACTTTATGTTAAAAAATGTCAAACTTTGTTTTGTTGCAGTTTTCACTCTGCCATGTAATGCTGGAATCTTCAGTAAACAACAGTGAAATGTTAACTACGACACAGACTCCTGGTTATTGCATCAGAGTTTAACTTGTTGGATAGCTTCAGTTGTTACACTGCAGTGAAGACAACACAACTAATGTTCAGAAACTAAATAAATAAACATAAAAACAACAAATGAAGTAATGTTCTAATCATATTAAAGGTCATTTACACTCCCACCAGATCATTACTCGTTTTCATCAATTATGGGATGTAAAGCATAAATGATTTCTACACCATGTGACCTTTAATTTTTAACGCTTGAGTCAAAAATGTCCATAAACTCTTCATACTGTAAAGGATATGGTTGTGGAGTGAAGGTGACGGTTAAACAGTCTCTAGGAGCAGGATCAGCTTCTGCACTGGATGTTCGACGACGGATGGCTTGCCAGAACGCTGTCCCTCCTTTCCTATCTTCTGATCGCCAACACAAATCTTCACTCTCCTCACTAGTCCATCTTTATCAGTCACTGTCTCTACAACTTTAGCCAACTTCCACTCGTTGCGAGGCTGATCTTCTGTCTTCTCCATCACAATGTCACCAACCTTGAGGTTTCTCCTTGGAGTATGCCAGCGTTGTCTGGTGGCGATATTATAGACATACTCTCTTCTCCACCGGCCCCAGAACTGCTTTGCCAGGTACTGAACACGACGCCACCTCTTACGAGCATACATATCCTCTCTGATGAATCTGCCAGGAGGTGGTAAGGCTGCAGTGGGTTTCATGGTGAGCAGGTGATTGGGCGTTAGCGGCTCTGGACTATCTGGATCATTTAAGTTGTCAACTGTGAGCTGCCTCATAAAAGAACGTCCGTAGAGAGGCATCGTCCAGCCTGCCTGATGAGGGTGAAAGAGTGGAACGAAGAACATTCCTCACCGTTCGGATCTGTCTCTCCCACACGCCTCCAGCATGGCTTGCATGCGGAGCGTTCATGCTGAAGTCGCATTGTTTCTCAGCCAAAAACGTAGTCAGACGATTAGCATCCACTTGCTTGAGAGCTTCATGTAGTTCGTTTTTAGCTCCAACAATGTTAGATCCTTGGTCGCATCTTATGTCACGTACTGCTCCTCTTATAGCAATAAAACAACGAAGTCCATTGATGAAGGCATCAGTTGACATGTCGTCTAACATTTCAATGTGGATAGCTCGACAGCAAAGGCAGGTGAAAAGCAGACCGTATCTCTTTTGTACCTTGCGTCCTTGTTTGGTGAGAAACGGACCGAAACAGTCCATTCCACAATAGGTGAAAGGTGGTGATGGATCCACACGCTCAGACGGCAAATCTGCCATTCGCTTCTGAGTTTCCGACATGTAACGCATTGATGTAGATGTGTTGCCACAGCTCTGTTGATTCCTGGAATCCAGAATCCATCTGATCTGATCTCATTAATAGTCAAGCCTTTTCCCTGATGTTGGACCTTCTCGTGACAGTGAGCAATTATTGCCTTGGTGATGTGATGATTCTTTGGTATAATGATTGGATGCTTCAGTGAGGTAGGGAGTGATGCATTTTTCAGTCTTCCTCCCACCTTGAGGATTCCATCTTGATCAAGAAAAGCATCCATCTGAAACAGTTTACTCTGAGAAGGAAGTTGAGTTACCTTACTGAGCAACTTTATCTCTTCTGGATACGCTTGTCTCTGTAAGTCTCTTATGATGATGCAGCGTGCGTCTTCTTGTTCTTGTACAGTGCTGTGGTCTGTTGACTTATCACTTCTGACACGACGAATGAGACGAGCGACAGCCTGGGTTGCTTTCGACCATGAAGAAAACCTTGATAAGCGGTCCGTGAGACTCAACTGTTCGACTGTCTGTGTGTTTAGAGTCTGAATCCTTTTGACTTCAGGATCTCCAATCTGTATTTCTTCGCTAACATCTGCAGCTGGAGGTATCTCTTTGTCCCATAGGAACTGAGGTCCTCTGAACCAGCTTGATGTGAGAATCTCACTTGCGCTTGAACCCCTAGATGCAAGGTCTGCAGGGTTGTCATTGGTTGAGACGTATCTCCATTGCTGAGGGGACGAGCTGAGATGTATTTTCTGTATCCGATTTGACACAAAGGTGTGAAAACGACGTGCCTCATTGTTGATATATCCCAAGACCAACTTTGAATCGGTCCAGAAATATTCAACAACATCTGTCAAACCGAGCTCCTCCTTCAGAGTGTTGCTTGCTGTGACTGACACGACAGCGGCTGCCAGCTCTAGCCTAGGGATTGTCGTGACCTTGATTGGAGCTACTCTGGACTTTCCCATAACCAGAGCACAATGAACACCTCCATCTTGATTCACCTGTCTCAAGTAGGAACACTGGCCATAACCACATGTGCTTGCGTCAGAAATGGTGTAGCTCCTTTCTCACAACTTGTCTGAAACCAGGGGGCACATAGCAGCGTGGTAGGGTGATTTCTTCTAAATCTGCCAGATCATTCTTCCAGCACTCCCATACTGGTTGCAGTTCACTGGGAAGGGGATCATCCCAGCCTGTGCCGTGCCTACACATTTCCTGAAGCACCCTTTTTCCAGTCAGCAGGAAAGGGGCAACAAACCCCAGTGGGTCGTAAAGGGAGGCAACCGTAGATAGTATACCACGTCGTGTTGCTGGTTGGTCTTTTGGGCAGACACGAAATCTTAAGGTGTCTGATTCAATGTGCCAGTGGATTCCCAAGGCTCTCTCTAAAGTCACATCCTTGGAAGACCAGGTCCAGAGCCTTCACTTAAGCAGCATGCTCAGATAGAGGTATACTCTCCAGCACAGATCTGTCATTACACATAAACTTGTGCAGTCTCAGTCCACCCATAGCACAGAGCCTCTGTGCTTCCTGTGCAAGCCGAATAGCATCGTCCACGTTTTCTATGCTGGTGACACCATCGTCAACATAAAAGTCTTTCATGTTGAACCGTGAAGCAAGGGGAAACTGACTCTCATTGTCCTAAGCGAGCTGTTTCAGTCCGTAGTTAGCACATCCTGGCGATGATGCAGCGCCAAAGAGATGAACTTTCATGCGGAACTCCTGTGGCCTTGCATCAAAGTTGCTATCTTTCCACCATAGGAAACGTAGATAGTCTCTGTCAGCTTCATACACGTAGAATTGATGAAACATCTTTTCTATGTCACACATCAGTGCAACATGGTGCTGTCTGAATCTGAGAAGCACACCATTCAGATTATTCAGCAGGTCTTGGCTTGACAGAAGATGGTCATTCAGGCTAGTTCCCCTGTACTTGGCCGAACAATCAAAAACCACACGGAGCTTGTCAGGTTTTTTGGAGTGGTACACTCCGTGGTGGGGGATATAGCATTTCTCTCCTTCCTTCCCTTGATCATGAACTTCCTCCGCCTCACCCTTTCTGATGATTTCATTCATAAACTTCACATAGTGTTCTTTGTACTTGTCATCCTTTACCAGCTTCCTTTTAAGGTGACCGAGCCGTACCATGGCTAGATGCTTATTGTCAGGGAGATAGGGTCTCTCTTTAAAGGGGAGTGGCATCTCGTAATGTCCATGAATGTTTCTCCTGATTCCTTCCTTTAACACATCCAGGAAGCAGATGTCATCTTGAGACACTGTCTTTCCGTCCTTGTCAGCATCTTTAAAATCAGACTCGAGAACCTTTATTGCCTCTGCTGGAGATACTGGAGGAAACTCTCTGACAGAAACTCTGTGGCACATATTGGTGATGCTTGGTGAGTAGTAGTGTGGTGACGAACAACCTACAATACTCCACCCGAGGTCCGTACAAACAGCATATGGCTCACTGTTTCCTCCTAGGATTACCTGCCGTGGTGCCAGTGCCCTTGAGCAATTGTAGCCGATCAGCAGACCGACTTCACACTCCAGCTGTGGTGGGATTTCATCTGCTATTTTGATGAGATGATTCCAGTGCCTTGCCGTTTCACAGGTAGGAATGTGTGTTCGATCCACCGGTATATAATCCTTGGTGTAGGCAGGAGGGAGATCAATGTGGATTGCAGAGCTGTAACCTCTCACTCTCAGACCTGACACTCTTTGACTATGCATTAATGCATCCTTTCCCATCATTGTCGTTAACTTCAGCCTTACAGGATGTGTCTTAGCTTGTAAACCTTTGCTAACTTCCTGGTCAATGAAGACTGCATCGCTTTGGGTATCAAGCAGCGCATAAACAAGTCTTTCCGTACCTGGATTGCTGACAGAGGAAACCCATACTGGCACGATCATTGAAGTGTTGGTGGACGATTCCTCCGTCCTCACACTGAGAGACAATGTGGTTGCCGTTTCCTCTGTGGTGTAGGGCTGAACGATCTATCGTTTTGGACCGAAAATCGCGATCTCAGACAACACGATTTTGGGATCGTCAAAGCTGCGGTTTTTGCTTGGTGCATATTAATAATAATAATGTTGTCAACAATTTCACATGAATGCCCAAGGCTGTGTCAGCTACCGATCAGAAAGCTGCAGGCTGCGCGTGACCAGATGACGTGTTCGCCACCCCAATCAGTGTGTAGCTCGTCATTCAATTTCAAGCATGGCTGAAGCAGTAGCAGAAGCGGAGCCGACAAAATTAATAGCAAAGAAAAACAGCACGTCGGTCATTTGGCAGTATTTTGGATTTGAGGCCACTGATGAACACCAGAAACAGGTGTTGTGCCAAACATGTCGTTTAAAAGTGGCTACATCGGCTGGCAATACCACCAATTTACATCGCCACTTGAGAATTCACCACCTGAACTTGTATGATGAGTGCATGGCGAAAAAGAACTGTGAAACATCAAGCAGCAGCGATACTTCGGTAAAACAGCCAACAATAACATCATTGTTCGCCAGTGTGACGCCTTATGAAAGAACTAGCCGAAGACACAAGGAGATTACCACCGCCGTAACGACTTACATATCGAAGGACATGGTGTCTGTAAACACCGTGACCAAAGACGCATTTAAACGTTTGCTACGCACAATGGATAAGAGGTATGTTCTGCCCTCCCGCACATACTTCAATCAAGTTGCCATCCCACAGCTCTACGCAGAATGTAAGGCCAAAGTTGTAAATGAGCTGGAAAACACAGAGTTTTATGCGTCAACTACTGATCTGTGGTCAAGCAGAACGACCGAGCCCTACATGAGTTTGACCGTGCATTTCGTCAACGCCAACTTCGAGTTGTGTAGCCGCTGCCTGCAGACAGCATACTTCCCCTCTGACCATACCAGGGAGAATATTGCCATGGGGCTGAAGGAGTGCTTGGCCAACTGGGGTCTAAAAGAAGAGGCCCAGACGTGCATAACAACAGACAACGCTTCAAATATGGTCAAAGCAATGGGACTTAACTAATGGACCAGACTGCAGTGCTTCGGACACAGGCTGCATCTTGCAATTGGTAAGTACAAGAATGTGTGTTTGTGCGAGTGTGTATGTTTACAAGGTTACTAAGTGTGAGAGTTTGTATTATCTGGGGACGAAGCGCCGAGAAGTTTGTTGTCAAGCTGTCGTTAGCTGACCAACTGTTAGCGCAATGCTACTTTAACATACTGTTTATCCTAGGGAGAAAAATTAACCCTTTCATCGGTAAACTTTGAAACCTCCCAATACTGCTTGCTTCTGTTTAACTGCGGATTGCCAAGGAACAGAGAGATGCAAGGCGGTCTCCCCTATTTTTGAAGCCCTTACTAATGGGTCAATGACGTGTAATTTTGCTGATTTATGTGTGTGTGTGTGTGTGTGTTCTTGTGTGTGTGTGTGTGTGGGTGCACATTTTAAGGATTAGGGATTAGTGAGGCCATGTAATGTGTGTTTCGGTGCGAGGGGGAAACGTGTTTTTGGTACAATAAACGGCTAACGTGTTTTAGTAGTAGCACATTGCTGGTTGTTGCTGGTGCAACATCAGCTGATGCCACTATACAGATTAAATGATTTTTTGGTTTTTAGTGGAATATCTAAGAAGCATATTAATTGCTTGTACATTAATTACCAATTACAAATAATTTATGGGCAATAACTTACTGTGGTAGTACCACCTGAAGTCTGCTGCTAAAAAAACGTCATTGAACTAAATACAAGATGACAACAGATGTAATCAATGGTATGTTATGAATACTGTGTTATGAGCTATCCTTATGGCTTTTCATACTGTAATACATGTAATGATTTCCCCCAGAAAATGCTGTCAAAGATGAGCAAAGAATCAAACGGACCACAGGACTTTGCAAGCAGCTGGTTGCGGTCTTCACTCACAGCTGGAAGAAGAAGGCGGCACTAAAAAAGGCACAGCAAGACTTGAACCTACCTCAACAGTCACTGGTCACTGAATGTCCGACACGATGGGGCTCCCGGCAGAAAATGATTGGGAGGGTGTTGGAGCAGAGCAAGGCACTGTGCCAGGTTCTGTCTGAAGACAGGAAGACGCTGCACCTGGTCCCCACTTGGCAAGACACAGATGTCCTTGAATCTGTAAACAATGCCCTCGGTCCTCTTCAGGAGTTCACAGACGCCCTCTCAGGTGAGGACTACGTAAGCGTGTCATACCTGAAGCCAGTGCTCCATCTCCTCAGAACAGCAACGCTTGCTGAAACTGACCAGGACACGAATCTCACCAAGGAGATCAAATCAAGAGCTCTCTACTACATTGAAGAGAAATACAGCGACCCAGTGACACAGGAGCTCTTGGACATCACATCCTTCCTTGATCCAAGATTCAAGAAGAGCTACATAAGTGAAGAGAATGTCCCATACATCAAAGACAGAGTGAAGATGGAAATGGAACAGGTGGCACAAAAGGTACGCTTTCCTTTTTCTTTGTTGTTTCAAAATAAAACAAAGTTGTATTTGTGTTTTTTATTTTTGAACTATACTCTACTGACATTTTAAACTTTTAGACAAAATGCCTCGTAGGTCTTAATCACAACTGATAGCAAAACATTGATGCCTCTTATTACTGTGTGTTGCAGGAGCAGAGGGCTTGTGTCACAACCCATCCCATGCCCCTGAGTGCAGAAGAAGAACCACCATCCACCTCTACAAAGCGAAAGCGGTCACTGGGCAGCTTTTTCAAGACCAAGGCGGTCCCTGCTTCCTCTACTGTGCAGTTGGAGGATACCATTAAAGCAGAACTGGACAACTACCTCATAACTCCTACCATTGATGGAGAGCAAGATCCACTGGCCTGGTGGAGAGTGCACAATGTCAACTTCCCATGGCTTAGCAAGTTGGCTCGTAAGTACCTTTGCATACCAGCAACGAGTGCACCATCAGAGAGACTGTTCAGTGCCAGTGGCAATATTGTCACATGTCAGCGTGCAAGTCTGAAGCCAGCAAAGGTTGACATGTTGGTTTTCTTGGCCAAAAATCTCTGAAGGGATGAAGGGGAAGATTTATTGATTTTTGTTGTTGTTCTTCTGCCCCTTACCCTGACATGTCTTTGTTCCATTAAAAAAGGTGTTCACTCTTTTTTACTTATCTTTTGTTTACAGACTAGATGTTAAATAATGTAACCAGTTAGACATCTTTTGTTGATGAGGAAAATGTAGGGTCATTTAAACTTTTTAAATTATTATTATTATTATTATTTATTTTTACTACCTTTACATTTCACTTCCTCTTGCCACTTTATCTGAAGAAGAAGCACAGGTTTCTGAATACACGGGTTGAATATCTGTAACTGCTGCTGATGTTGATGTTCATAAGCTAGCTCCTTTGAGCCATTTTGCACTACTTTTAAGGTAAGACTTATTTTTTTGCTCCACTTTGTTGTTACACTGAAACTTTTTGGAATAAAAAAAAACGTGGTTGAAATCGAAATCGCAATCTCTGCTAGAAAAATCGCAATTTCAATTTTTTCTTAAAATCGTTCAGCCCTACTGTGGTGCCTTGATTTGAGACTGACATAGGTTTGGCTTTAGTGTAGTTGTCATCATGGAGAAGCGTAGGATGTCTTCCTTTACAGCTATCACATGCGTGTCTATTGCGGCAGTCCTTGGCACTATGGCCTGTCCTCAGGCAGCCATAGCAAAGTTTCTTTTCTTTCACATATTTCCGTCGTTCCTCCAGAGCTTTCCTTTTGAACTCAGGACAGCGATGAAGATGATGTCTACTGTCTTGACAAAACATACATGGTTGCTTTAAACCTGTTCTTAACTGTCCTTGAGTTTCAGTCTCTGTAACTGCTTGTGTGTGATAAACACTGGACTTACACTTCTTTTCTTTCAGATGACGTGATGAGTTAGCCTCTGATGAGTGGAGAGCGTGGAATGAAGTAATAGGATTGCACGCAATCTCTGCCTCTGTTACGACGAAGAAGACAAACTCGTTGAAGCTGGGAAATTCCTGATCATCTCTCATGACTTGAGTGACTTTGCGGTTCCACTGTAATGCTCCCCAGTCAGGTAGCTTTTGAACCAGTTTCTGGTTTTCTTCACAATCGTTCAAAATGTTCAGACCTTTAACATAAGGCATGGCTTCCAGACATGAGTGTTTATAACCAGCAAATGCTCTGAGTCCCTCAGCATCTCTTGGATGGATCTTTGGCCAGTTTGCCAGTTTTTCCCTGAATGCTCTCTGTATAACAAAAGGCTGACCATACCGTTGGTTGAGACGGTTCCATGCATCTTTATAGGCTTCTTCGTCATTTCTATAAAATATGCCATCAAGTGTCTTTCGAGCTGGACCTCCTACATACTTTTTCAAATAATGCAATTTGTCAGCTGAAGAAATGTTCTTTTTATCTATGAGCGATGTGAAGGAAGCCTTCCACTCAATGAACTGGATAGGGTCACCAGTAAACACAGACGGTTCTGGCATTAGGAGCCTGTTCAGATGCTATGCTATCTTGGACTGCTTGAGCCAGGTAACTCACATCTGTCCGTGCAGGTGATGCTGCCACTGTGACATTAGTGGGCTGCTGGATGAAAGTTGAAGACACAGGTTGTTCAGGATACACATGCTGTTGTTCCCTTGTTCCCCTCTGATGAGCAGAATGAACACTAGCTTCCTGCATTACTTCCTGATCATAGGTTGTAAACCTAGCTCGTGCAGCTCTTATGTCCTTCTCTGCCTTTAATCTTTCCAACTTACGTTTTTGAGCTTCAAGTTCTCTCCTCTGTTGTGTCAGAGTGTTGGCTAGAACCTTTACTGGAGTGTTGACTTGAACGTGAAGCTGTGGATCCGTAGATGGAGTGAGCGTAATCTCTGTGAAGAAGCTCATGAAGGCGTTGCTTTACTGCTTCACTATCAAATTCTCCATCGATGCCTGAAATCCTTTCAATCTTAACAATGTCCCTTGTCACTGCTTCACAGGCATCAATACAATGTCTTGTCTCACTAGATGGAGTGAGGTGAGCTCTGATTTCCATATACATGTTTATAACATTGTTCTTTCCTTCTTCTAGTGTGTTTATAAGAGCTGCAATGTTACTCTCGGGAATGTTTACTTTTAGCTGCTCTCTAGCCTTATGTGCCTGGGTCTTCCATTGTTCATAAATGTGAGTCAACCTTTTCTCCTTTTTGTGAACCTCTTCTTTATGAAATGCAAGCATCCTCTCCGTGGGATTCCGTACGCGACCAGAGCAACGAAGTTCCTCCTCTTCATTATCTGTTCGGAGTCTCTGTCGTCTGGAGGTAAGTTTTCTGATGCTTCCATGTTGTGAGCAGGTGCCACAATCCTTGACCATTACATCGAGTCCCTCTGCAGTTGTCCTTGTTCAGCAGCATGGGGGGACTGATGAGGTGAAGCTCTTACTGTAGCGTCCCCGGCTAAATGATGGTCGAACTGTCAAACTGATGGTTCATATTCCTTTATTTGCGAACCGTGATCCATTAAAGAACGCACCGTATGAACACACCATAAGAGCTATAAAGACAAAAGAAAAATACTGTTACCTTTCCTTTTACTTAAATGAAATTATTTTTAACTGCTTTTATCACATAAACAATCATGTAAGTTTACGCCCTTTTTCTCTATTTTAATTAAAAGACAATCTCCAATGGAGTGCTGTATTACCATGAAATAAACAGTTTTTAACCTTAGCAGACCTCACATAAAAACAGATAAAATACGTCCTGTTGCATTAATAAAACAACCAACGAGTTAGCTTAGCTCCATCTCACTTCAATCAAAGCCCGTCTACGGAAAGCCCCTTCACTCTCTATTCACCCCCATTGTACCGAATTTGGCTGCAGTTCACCTAGGGGGCGATCGCGGGCGAGTGCAGAATACATGGACCCCTATGGAGCTAGGCGGCTAGCTACATCATTCTCCTAGCATATCGTCTACAAAATCCAAAATACTACTGTGGTTTCCGAGAGGTCGACAGGGATTTTTTTGTCAAAAGTGGAATAATCTGGGGGTCATAGCCTTTTGTTTTCTTACAGGTTGGGCAGTTGCGACCCAGGTTCTGCTAGCATCTGGCTAATGAAAGCCGATTGGTCAATGAAGAACTCACGACTGGTTACGACCGAAGAATACGCTTTGTGGTACCTGTCCACAGAACATCAACAACGCCAAAGCCCGTCTACGGATCCCATTTCTGATCTCACTTACAACTTTGGATGGATGACTTAAACAATATGTTAACATTATATAATCGACAAACTGTTTTCATACACGCTTGTATTAACTCGTCAGCATCATACTTTCACCAGTTAACCACACACTTTTATTGTCAAAGCTTTTTTTTCCTGCTGACCATATCTAACGTTAGCAAAGTTCCCTCTGGTAATAGTACTCACAGTGCTAATATAGCCAACTGAAGCAACCAAATAACGTATTTTTTCAAAAACGACATATTCACATCAGAAAGTCTTCATTAACACTTAATTGTTTGTTAAGATTTGTAAATTATGAGTATCAAATAATGTCACACCTTTTCAAAACATGTAGAGCCGAGTTCAAATCAGTCCCACGGAGCCAAATCAGCTGCGATCGTATGCAGCTGTTGCTGCGAGGGAAAGGAAAGGGAAGGAGAGACACAAGGTGCCGTAAAGCAATTTATCACGCATGACGTCATCCGATTTACAAAAACCTAATTTTAGTCAAAATCAAGCGAATATAAAATACTAGCTATGTGTCGTTTGTGAGGATTATCCATTCCATGTTTAAAAAACTATAGCAGTGATTTAAAAAAAAATTATATCCAAAGAAATGTAGGAATCTATGGGTGGGGCTCCATAGGACCACATTCATTCTGCACTGGCCCACCAGCGCCCCCCAGGTGCAGTACCATACCGGAACGGTTTTGAGAGTGAACGTTCTCGTCAATATTAAAAGTTCTCTGCTTCAATACAGACCGACACGGCAGCTCGGCCAATGCTAATAGTAGCTACCACTAACCAAAACACGTTCCATACATGAAACTATCAACGGCAACCAAACTCGAGCCGGGCATAAAACATAGCATGAAAGGGTAACTAAAACAAACCTTGTGCCCCTTATTAGCCAGGTGCTAGTGCGTTTCATGTATTTTCCTTTCTCTTTAGTTAGGCACACTTTTAGCATTGAAGCCACTCTTTTCCAACTGCCGTTAGAATCCGAAGCACCGGATGTTCAGGATGTCTCGGCGAGAAACTTTCAAAATAAAAGCACTGAATATAACGTCTACTACTCAATATATAACAAATAATGACCTGACCTTAACTAATGTTCAGAAACTAAATAAATAAACATAAAAACAACAAATGAAGTAATGTTCTAATCATATTAAAGGTCATTTACACAGACCATATTATTTTTACCAAAACGAAACATAATTCCAACACCAAGCATCTAAATCAGCACCGAACTAAAACGAGCTAACGCTACATAATACCGAGTGAGCTACCGCGATTTTTTTTACTTCATGCTATCTGCACAACCACATATCACATGAAGCCTGAGATTCCACGGAATTCATTGGTATAAGTGTCATCACTGTATGAACAAAACTTACTGAACTAGCAGCCAAGAAAGAGTAAGAAATCTGCTTCAGTTTACAGAGCCATAGCACAACAGTCTTTACTGTTTGTGATCAAAAGTTGTGTTCAAGGTCATGCAAACGCTCCTGAAGGTTAACCCGATGTCTCTGTGTTACTTTGACATGATTACTGATAATCTATCATTATTTATTTGTAATAAACCGGTTCAGCGCAACAAGCGATGACATTTTTTCAGTTTTTTTCAGGGGCGGGACATTTGACAAATCTCTAAGAGGTTGACCAATCACAACAGAGTCGCCAGCTAACCAATCAGAGCAGAGTAAGCTTTCGCAAAGGTGGGTGCATGGGCTCTTCAGAGCGTTTTCAGACGGAGTGAAAAGTGGTCATTTATGTACAGGCAGTGTGAGGAAAATAAAGCACTTTTTCAACATTGAAGCATGAAAACATGTCATAGTGGAGCAACAAAATACATATATGGACCTAAAAAGTAGCATAATAGGGGACCTTTAAGGTTCTTCTCTTAATTTATAAGGCCTTGCATGGTCTTGCACCACCTTACTTATCTGAGCTGATTACACTGTAGGCCTATAGACCAGCACGCCCTCTTCGGTGTCTCAATGCTGGTCTCCTGGTCATTCCACCAGTTAACAAAAAATCAGTTGGCTTCAGAGCATTTACCTACCATGCCCCTTATCTCTGGAATGGCCTTCCATTAAACGTGAAAGAAGCACGGTCAGCTGAAAACCTACCTTTATTCATTACATTACTGCCTTCCCTAAAATTCAGCCTGGCTTATCACCTTTTAACATTTATTTAACATTGATATTTTTAATGTGGTTCTTTCTCGTTTAATTTGTATTAGTGTAAATTGATTGATTGCTGTATGTTCTGTATTAACTGTAAAGTGTATGGGGCCATGCTTCATGATGATTCTGCAGTTTAAACAAAAATTAATTGAAAAAATTTGATTGATAGTTTTGCTGCTATATAGGCTTAGATTGTCGGGGGACACCTTAATTCTTTCTTCCATGTCTCTGTACCTGTCTACCCTCATGTTCCAAATAACCCAACTTCCTCAAAATGTATTTTTGGGGTCTGTCTATGCTGAGATCCTGAGTCAGGGCCGTTACTGTTGCTGTGGTCCTGCCTGATGCCCGCCTTACTACTACTTTGATGGCTGCCATAGGATTGCTGACATCCACCTGGACCCATCATCTTCTTAGTTAGACACATTCATTCTCCAGCATTTTGGACTACCTATGTTGCAAGTGTATTATCTCTTTATTTTAATCATGACATCTATTGCACTTCTGTCCATCCTGGGAGAGGGATCCCTCCTCTGTTGCTCTCCCCGAGGTTTCTGCCATTTCCCCCCCGTAACTCTGGGGTTTTATAGGAAGTTTTTCCTTGTAGGATGTGAGGGTCCAAGGACAGAGGGTGCCGTATTCATATTCTGTAAAGTCCACTGAGACAAATGTAAAATTTGTGATATTGGGCTATATAGATATACTTTGATTGATTGTGACCAGAAGCTTCTGAGTTTTTACTGGGGAATTGTTTAATCATCATATTCAGACATCACATTCATACTTACATCAACAAGACATATTGTGTAGAATTATTGAGGCCTTAAAAATAAATTTCTTCTCCACATTAAACGTGTCTACCACACATTCTTTATGACTTTTAATGTTCCCAAGGTCTCTACAGAGGCTTTGAGATAAAATGTTGCAAAAAAAACCCTGCAAAAAAAACATCCCTTTACTTTTATCCCTCTGTGTGCATTTAAGCACTGACGTCTCACTCAATAAACCAAGCAAACAGAGCGTCTTGCAAAAGCACATATTTTATTTATATGGCCAAGAGCACTATCAGAAGCATTTGAACTTGCACCCCTGTGAAGCATTGTTATATCCCATGTGTGCCATTATCCTAGTTTACAGTTTGGTCTGGGCAGACAGTCCATATAGACTTGTCTCCTGGCATTTTCTCAACCAGCTGTATGATTAATAATAAATGTAGCTTTTGAAGCAAGTGAATGAGCAGACCAATACTGTTGAACAGTAATCAGGTGCTAAGAATTAACCTCTACTACTGAATCCTTATCTGCATTTATAGTACACTGGCCTTTGTCATCAGGGATTATAGGTAGGTTGCTCAGAGAACCTCCAAGAAGTGGCACAGCATAATGGTTGCTGTGCATGTGTGTGTGCGTGCATGTGTGTGTGTGTGTACACCTGTCATCTTTAACTGAGTACACTGCAGTAGAGGGAAAGCAGGGCTTTATCACACAGAATTTTTATTCAACACTCTTTCAGTGACTACCAGGAAAGATAACCACTGGTTGCATCTATAGTTGTTGGTGGTGCCGAACATGTTATGCTCACTGTTTAATCCATGATCATGTTGAGTTGTTGTAACAGTTATGTGCAGACCTTTTCATACTGTATGTATGTTAAAACACCACAGCAACCCTTTTCAATATCTACATCGTGACCCTGATATATTCTAAACCTTTAATGATTATTTAAAAAGAGAGATTCAAATGCCGTGCAGACCAGAGTAGACTTTATTGAAACTAACCCCTACCATTGCATGAAGCACACCGCCAAGCAAGAGAGTAGTATACTTTGAAACATTCATATGAATTGACAACAAGGTTTGATGAGTTCATGCCACAGAAATGCAATTCTTCTCCTGGCAGACAAATATGAGGGATAAGAACTCAGACACAAAGGTGACACGTTTTATCGACAGACAGGAGACTAGCCTTGTTCTAATTGTTTTACATTAATCATTAGAATCTTTTTTTTAATCCCGAGGCTTACACAAGCAGTGAGAGACAAATGTTGTGAAGGATCCTACATTACTGGAACACACAATGCTAAACTGGAATGACCTTGAATTCATCAAATCCTTAATAGACAGCGTGTGGTCCCAGTATGTTTTTTTTTACCACAAAATTCAAAGCTTATTTGATTTATTTTTCTCCCGACACAGAAAAACAATACTTATGTGTAATAATCTGTGTCACAAATACATTCCCTGTTTCACTTCAATGATTGAGAATGCACTCAGTAATACTGGTCTTCTGTGCATAAGACACTATTGAAATAATATAAAATATTTTTTTAAAATAAAACAATATACCTTGCCTGCCATCATATATTACACACTAGTGCTTTTGCCAATAAGGTCATAAATAAATGAATGCACTTATAATAGGGTTATACCTGATTAGTAGGAGCAACACATTATTTGCCTTCACAGGCTTTATGAAGCCCTCCACAAAATATATCTCCAAATAACATGAGCAATGGATAAAATAACTTTTTCACACAATTACAACTTAAGCGTACCACTTAACATAGACATCAAATAAACAGCACCCTTAGAAAATTACAAACACACACATACTCCGAAAATTAGGTCAGACATAAAATGTGCAATATTAACACAAAAACTTGCTCCAAACCAATCACAATTGTGTTTATGTAGAAGACACAGAAGCGGCATAGACGGTTAAAATATCAGCATGATTGCATTATGATGAGGGCCATTACATATTCATTAAACAGTGACATTTAAAGTGAAGTCAATGGGGGGAGAAGTTGCAGATTGAAAATGTAACATTTTAATGTGTATTATTTTCTTGCATACACATTTGTTTTTTTGTAGATTTATAGTTAAAAGAAATTCACACACAATAATTTGCAAAATCCGCAAAATATTGATGGTATTTCCTGGACTAGATAACTTGGATTCAGACAGACTGTTACCAGACTGCGTGAGTTATGGAGTCATTATTCATTCCCTTTATGACATTTTTTACCTGCAACATGATTTTTGTACTAACTTTGGTCCTGCTTTCAGAATCAGAGTGGACAGCCACTTTACAGCCTTTTTGGTTAATGCTTGGATTCCAGCAAAAGCTCAGTGGTGAGCTTCGCGATGTGCTGCCATGCATGCTGGATGTGTCTTGAGTCAGTACTGCGTGCACAGATGGCAAAGCGCAGGACAAAGCGGCCGGAGAGCTGGCAAGGCACCAGATGGATTTCTCTGCTCTTGGTGATCCTTTTCAGCAAGAGCTCGCTCAACCCATTGGAGCCCTGAAAGGAGGGGAAAAGGAAGAACAAAACAATCACAGTGGGTAGATATACTGTACCATAGTATGGATTTTGGTCTTGTGTAGACACTGGGTTACTGGGTTAAAATATTGATCATGATGCCATTTATAAGGTTTGCTAACTGGGAGCTCTATATTCACTCAGAACAATATTGAACAATATGTATATTACTTACTGCCAATACTGTACAACAACAGTTTCACAAACAGAAGAGGAATGACTACACTGGATCAAGTAAATGTAGTCCTTAGATGTTGGATGTGCTTACCTTGAGCCTGAAGCAGACCAGTCCCATGATGACCTTTGCACAGATCTCAAACCTGTTGTCTGCTTGCACGAGACACTCAAACTCTTTGGCCAGGGTCACTTGCTGTAAAGAGAATACACAATCTATAATCTGCTATGACTCATGCACATTTTGTTAAATGTCCCTAATAATTTACTGTGCATGTAGATTCAAGTATATCTGCCCAACCTTTTTCATATAACCTCTGTGAGACAATATTTGACAAGCAACGCTGCTAAATGTTGTAATTTCAATGATGTTCACTAGATGGCGGTGCTTGATTATTATGGCTTTCAGCCATACAGATCGGAGAGTTTTCCCACTGGTTAAAAAAGAAAAGGAAAAACACGTTTCCAACTGGTTCAGTCTATAGCTCTCTTTACTGTAACACCCTTGCTATAATTTCAATGCGATCATTTGAAACTATTGATGAACAAACCCTTCTGATTCAAGGTTTTTTTTTGCAGGATAGAACACAGTAGGAAGCACTGGCACCAGTAACCATGACAAAGTGTGTATCATGTTCGGCTTCCATGAAAATATTCACATTCCTTTTTACACATTTTGAAATAGCAACATATAACCAAAGAGATGGTGGAGCAATCAACTTGTAGCACATTCTTTCATCTAATCACAATTGCAAGGAGGAACTTCACTTTCCTGCTTTCTAATAAAGCTGATTAAAGGCATAAATGACCAACGGGTTGACAACAAACTTGTTTTCTCATTCCCAGCCAGTAATTCACCATCACTCAGAGGTGTTTACAAGCCAATATACTATAATGACCTCATTGTCTAATTACTGTACGCTAGGTAAGACTCACATTCCACATGCCTTTGAGATTAAAAAGCTTTATTTACAACTTTTTCTCATGGAATGAAGAGTCATTAGTTATTAGTTAAGAAACAAAGTAAATGTGTTTTTCCCCACTAGGAAAAAAGAAACTTCAGTTCATCAGGCATTCTGTATTTCCATTTGTAGGCTAAATATTCTTTGATTAGATTCAAAGGAACAAACATACAGATCAAACTGTTGAATCGAATCAAGAGGACGGATGAACAGTGGAGTAGTGTGTCATGGTTTATGTCCGCAGGGCTCACTGCTGCTGCTGCCGCTTCATTTTATATGGAAGTAAACACAAAACAGGTTCATTTGATTGACAGAGCAGACTGGAGGGAGGAAGAGGAATATGAAAGGGGGCAGAGAGAGGCATGGAGAAATGGATGGGCGTTGGAGGAGAAATATAGGAAAATGTTGCTATAAAAAGAAGATGCAGACCAGACATGTACGACTGACAGGATACACTTATGGAGGCAGAGATGAGGCCAGGGAATAAACTTTAGTGCTAATGAAGATTTTGTTGGGTGAGGCTATGTGATCAGCACAAGTGTTGTTTTTATTCAGAAGTAAATATTACTAAGATAATAAAAAAAGGGGAGCCAGATTGCTTACTATGTCAGCACTGTGCTCATGTTTTGGTCATTTATAAATGAGATGAAGTTAATAACACTACAGGATTTCCACACTTCCATTTATGATGGCATATAGGCTAGTTGGTTTATCAACGGCTTTATGAAGAAATGTTCCCAAAACTGTACCACCACAGGCTTTAATAGCAAAATAAAACAATATACTGCTATGTAAATGTACATATATGTCTATTAATGTGTCATTAAAACTATTACATACAACTATCTTAATTAACTGGTGAGAGAAATGAGAACATATTTTCATGTTCCTGAATCAACAGAACCTATAAACAGAATTTCTCTCAATACTTTCAGAGAGAAATGTTAAGATTTTGACCCTTAAAGAAAATTTCAGAGCAATGATACATGATGGATTATTCAGCTGGTGTCCTACCTTGCGTATATGATCCTGTAGACCTTGGAGCCCATACATACGGAAGACAAACCACATCTTTAGTGAGCGAAATCTCCTGCCAAGTGGAATCTGCCAGTGCTACAGGACATAGGAGGTAGAGAGTACAATATAGGTTTAACCCTATATGAGTTTTAAGGTAATTTGGAACATTTCATTAATTGCAAATTGTGGACATTTATTTATTGAAGTTTTATCTTACCCTATAATCTGTGATCAACCCTGTGAAAGAAATAACATTTGTGTTAAAAATGTAACATCATACACTTATAGTTCACAATGTTTAAGCAACTTTTTAAAGCTATTTAAGGATTATTGTTCTGGTCATGACATTCAAAACAAAATTGCATACTGAAAAAAATATATTATTTTAAGATAGCAGACTTAGACAAAAAAAAGCTGGCAACCATAGAGTGAAATGAAAAAAGCTCAGCCAGGCCATACTGGCTACAGATACAGAAAGCTCATCTCTTTTTAGCTGGTGCTAGAAACCACCAATTAGATTGAAGATTCCAGATTGTGTGAGCAAAGCATGGCAGGCTTTATGAGGTTCCTCAGTGTGTGGTGAGGTAGCTTTGTCTTTCCCTCTGTGTGCTTCTGTGACAGACAAATTACAGTGCAGCTCTGAGCCCATCTGCAGGCTCGAAGCATGTAAAAAAGACACACATAAGACAAACACACAGAGACATTCATTCATATTATATATGGGGGATTTCTTTTTTTATGTTAAGCCTAATTTAAATGTGTCCTATGTCTTTGGTCACAAAGGTGAAACTTAGCTTTGTCTATAGTTGTGAAATTATTAAAACTGCTCACAGAAGCCAACATAGAGTTCACACACACACACAAATACACAAATCATTATTAACAGAATGCATTTCCTAACAAGGTTAAACTAAGTCTAAGTTTACAAGAACACTCTCGTACAACGGTCTGGTTGTCAGACATTCACCTTCATGCTTATTAAGGCTGGATAGGCTTCACAACACTGAGTTTTGAGAGGTTGGTGCATGCTTCAGCAGTTAATGTTTAATCGGAAACATGGCTCAAACTATCAGCCATATTCACAACTAAACAAAAACAAGGTTAAAAGTGTGCCTTGTTGTCATTCAGGTTCTGCTGTAGATCCAAAGTCAATTCAACCTTATCTGTGATCATTGATTCAAGTTCTTTCAAGTGAATGATCATACCGGACTCCTGGTTTTCGTGTTTCAAGTAGAGTGGTTCCATTTTGAAGGCTCCAATAATTGCCTCTCTCTTCTTCACCCTGTTGATAGACAGACAGAGAGAGAATGTTTACATCAAATATTATCTGACAGTTTTACAAGGGCAAAAACATTTGTATAGATTTGGCACCATATTAGTAATAGTTTAGTGCTCTAGTTTAATGTATGTCTTAAATGACCAGATCGTAATACACTATAATATTAGTATGTTGTACTGATTTACACAGGGTATTCTTAGTGTCTAAATATACTGCATTAAGTAAATAAATAGGAAAATGTGTCATACTGTGTTGAACAAAATGTGTAATTAACTTTGACTTTGTCCACAGTTATCCTGTGAGCAGTCACAGACTGAGCCAGAGCTGATGGAAAAAGGGTTTATACCCTCTTCCCATCCCCTTCTGTCTGGGTTTGATTCACCTCTGTTTCCATCTTGTGCAGAGCATGTCTCGTTTTGTTTGCTGCTGACAGAAGGGGCAGATGGGAGGCATAGTTCTATTTTTACTGTGCAAATGATTGAGGTGTAGATGGATACCGGGTTTAAATGGATTACTCCTTTATTCTTTATGGGACAATGAGTCACTCTGACCATATTTGGTAAATATTCTGACAAAATAAGGAAGGTGCAATTGTCGTGGCCCATGAACCTGCAGCTGGCTACAGGATCTTCCACATCTTTGTAATATTTTCAACAAGTTAAATAACACACATATCCCCCATGGAGTTTATGATTATAATATGTTTGCTGATAATAAAAATCAACAAAGTATAATCAAGGACAATACATTATTATGTCAAAAATGCTTACTCATATGCCCTTTTCAAATGTCCTTTCTTTACACTACAGTTCATTACAGTACATCATTTGATAATAATGTGACTTGAACAATCTCCTTTTTGTTGACGTCATTGGCTATCAATTTGTATCAGACAGACATCAGTATGTTTTCTTTAAATGTTACAAAGGAAATATGAGCCCTGTGCCCTCTTAAATGTTATAACACATTTAAGGTCTGTCCTTTCCGAACCCTCACAAAGCAACATGTTAAATGTTAAAAAAGAGGGTTGATAAATCTCGATTAGTGTCACAAGCTTTGATGAAATGTATAAGTTACCACATTGTAGAGCAATCAAAGTTGACCAAAAGCCACTTGTGTGGGTTGAAATTGAAGGAGTCGGCAAACTTTAGAAGAAAAGAGAATAAACAATAGTAATGAATCAAGTTAGATTTAACATAACTTTGTATGAAATATTGAAAATAAAAACAAAACATTCATGAATTTACTCAATATTAAATTAATTCAATATCAGTGTCTTAATGATTGATTATAAAAGTACTAATATTATTTATGTCACACACATTATATTACATCTTTATTTACCATTACTGACGCAGAGACAACCTTTTCACTAACAGCATTATCTGGACTAAAGTAACCACAGTTTATTTGAAATGCAAAGGAGGAACGCTCAGCAAGCAGCTGGCAGAGCGCAGGGAAAGTAACCCTTTCCTGGCAGCGTTTATTCAAAGAGAGACAAACCTTTCCTAATCTGTTCTCATCTCTATGTTGGCTATCTTTTGTAATATCCTTTTTCGCTACCTCCACAAAATGCAATAACACAGCGTAGAGAGACAATGTGAGACAGACTCCTGGCTGACAGTTGCCATGCTGACTGATTCAAAGGGGGCTGGTTTCCTGCTCGCCCATCACTCATATCCTAGCAACCAGCCCACCAGCAGTGCTGCACTCTCATCCTAAAACACACACCATCTTTATGTCCTCATTGGATAATTCAAATTGACCTTTTATTACTCCAAATGTATATATTATAACTACAATATTGGTGAAACGTAATGGATTCTACCATATATAACAACATGTGGATAAAATAAATTGATTTTTATAATAAGTAATCCCCTCACCACTTCCCTATAGAAGGACCAAGATACTAATTCCAATACAATTCTAGAAAATATAAAAGTGCAAGTATAAGAGGAAAATGTTTTCCAATAGCTTATTTCAGATGCAACAACAGTTGGTCTTTACAGTCAATTCGATTTCTCAGTCTTCCCACCAACATTGTTTGAACTTGTGTGGCTAATAAACAGTGATATATAAAGGTCTAACGCTGCCTCAGGAAATTACTTTGTCCTTATCTCTGCGTCTCTGCACGGCTCGGGGAGCAACAGCTTCCTCGGCAGCTTCAAAAGGCAGATTGATGCTGCTGCGCCAATGCCGATTGCTCGGCCTATTACTCACTCATGCATGCTTCCTCCTTGACATTAACATTATGACATTTTCAATCAAAAAATAAAGCAGCTGGATATAATCAGCACACAGTTAGTGTTGCCTTTTAAAGATACTATGAGAGATATTTTACAACCAATTGAACAGAAATAGGCTGTTTTCTTCCTCAGCATCTAGACAGGTGGATGCACACTTCAAATTTTGACCACACCAAATTAGGTCTGTTCTGCACATATTGGGAGAATAGAGATTAAAACCATGTCAGAGCTGAATAACTAAACATCATTACTAATTGCTCAGGAACGCTTGGATAATTAATATGCCATTCACCTCGATGCCATTCAACAAAGGTCTAAATTCAGGACAGATAAATGCACTCCCGGCATATGCTGCATCAATGTGCATCCACATATTTTCTTCATTGCCTGGAACAGATAAAAGCACAGTGGATATTAACATCTGGAAAATAATAACATTTGTCAATCAAGATTTAATAACCAGGGATATAAAATTGGATGCATGAATTTCTGCACGTGTTCAGAAGTTGCGGATCATTTGTACTGAATACTGAAGGAAGATACTGATTTTGGAAACTGTCTGAATACATTTTTTGTCTGTTTCTCAATCACAGAAACAAAGCATACTTGATCCCCTTCCGTTGCTCCTTAAACCAAAGTGTGTGTTGTGCAATGAAGCTGAAAGAGCTTTACAATCCATTTCCTGTTGTAAATAAAAACAAATTGTGTGTGCTTGACTCACATATTGGCCCCAGCTCGGTGGTGTGATCAAAAGCACATGATGGGGTGGTGCCAAGGGTTGCACAGAACTGAAAAAGACAGATATACAAATCATTAATAGCCTGAAGGTCTTTGTTATCTGTACAGTTATCACAACGATGGCAGTCTCTATCATATAAATTACAAATTGACACTTATTTCAGCTACGTGCCGTATCACCTTTATCTAATTCCTTTTATATCCTAATTTAAATCTGGATCTCTCTGATGGTTTAGCGCTTTTGGACCATTTCAGCCTCCTGTTTTTCCCTGATAGTGATTTGTGAGACCATCTGAGACCGGGGTTATTGCCCTTAACCTGATAGACATACATTAGGTTCAACACAAACAATGTTATCTTTCAGCAGAAGCCTCAGGGTGAGCATAGCAGCATCACACACGTTGTATCATTGCAGCTTTTCCCTCAGTTGTGTGTGTTTGTTAGATTTACATGTTCGCAAAGCAAAGAACTGACAGACGTATGTATCTCAATGGTAAGATCACCCATACCTAATGTTGCAAATGGGATGAAAAAATGGTGTCTGTTTTTATTCTCTTACATAGAAAGGGATTAGTCCAGCTGCTTTGTCCTGCTCCAGCATCTTCTTAAGCATGGCTCCTTCTACAGCATAGCTGTTGTCTGTAGGAACCTTTTTCATAATCACTCCAGCAATCAGAGAAGCACGCTCCACTGAGGAATGAGCCTTAGGAGGAAGAAAATGCAACATGTTGTAGAAATGCATTGTAAGCACGATGAACCCCCTCCAGCTTTTGGTAAGAAGATAAATCCATCTTAACTTCACAACACAATAGATGAGTGTGCTGAAAGAAATACACACAAGGTTTAGACACCTGGATATTATGTTTGGTGTTTGCTAGTAGAAACACAAACTGCTGTCCCTGTAAAGGTCTATGTGGCCCTCAGGCAACTCCCTAACCCAATCACAGTCAGCCTGGTATTAAATCTGATCAGAGTTAGCTACTGCCTTGACCCTCTGTCTCGCTAAATCACTGAAAATCCTTTTTACTGTTACTGAAAAAACCTTTAATGAAGGAAGTTTACATGAACAATATTTTGAGTAACACTTTAGATATAGTAAATATTAAATCGGCATCAGTAAGAGGGCGTAAGGACTCAGTGAGAGTAAGCTAAGGCTGTGCATTAAACAGGAATTCTGTAAGATTGTAAATATCTGTTTGTGCTTACCTGCTCAGAAGTGTACGCCACCAGTTTAGAGAGGATTTCAGCCTCTGATTTTTCAGGATTGGAGGCTTGAATGCAGCGGACTGCTTTACAGCGGGCGGCAAGCA